>NC_084489.1:40468397-40668397 GCF_030035675.1 Rhineura floridana
GTTATCTTGGCAACCAAGCATGCTCAGTTTGTTCCAGAGTAAAAAAAAGGGGAGGAAGAGGGAGTGCATGGACTCACCAAAGCATCAGAGCTAAGCGTCTACAAGCCCCTAGAGATACGAAGCACAGATGGTTTTTCCTTCTCTTTTTGGATTAAAATTGGATTGATTTGCTTTGGATTTAAGGGAGAAAGCAGCAATTTGCTTTCCCATGGGCTGAAACATCATGTAAACTCAATGAATTTAACAGGCATGCGAGTAGCACCAATCTCTGAGTAAGTCCCCATGTGAACGAGAAAGCATATGTTCTGCCACTGAGTTACAGCTGCGATGCATTCACCACAATAGCAACACAGATATACTTTTCTGTCCAAACTGAGGCTCAGGCCACATTCACACCATTTATTTATTGTACTATTATTCCACTTCAAACAGTCATGGCTTCTCCCAAAGAATCCTGGGAAATATACTTTGTGAAGGGTACTGAGAGTTCTTAGGAGACCCCTATTCCCCTCATAGAGCTACAATTCTCAGAGTGTTCTGGGAAGAGGGACTGACTGTTAAAACATCCTAAGTATTGTAGCTTTGTGAGAGGAATAGGGGTCTCGTAACAACTCCCAGCACCCTTCACAAACCACACTTCTCAGCATTCTTTGGGGGAAGCCATGACTGTTTTAAATGGAAAAATAGTGGAATAAATGTATGGTGCAGATGAAGCCTCAGAGGGAATCTTTTCTGCACCTCTTACCCCTCATTTCAAGAGAAGCTGGATTTGTTCTGTACTGATTGGTTGGTCTTTGTGCCAATCATAACACAACTCCTCTTCCTTAGAGGAGCAGTGCTTTTGTGTTAATCAGGAAGCCACCTCCTTCCCATCTCTCTGGTCCTATTTCAAAATACAAAAAGGACAATTAAAAAGCCTTAAAATGCAGGACAAGATTTTAAATAAGATAATCATGCCAGGGGCTTACCTATGTGCATGCATGTGTGTAGGGGTGTAATCACCTAGGGTCATAGAGGTCTTAGATCCCTTATTTTTTCAGGACCAAAGTCCCAGCAGGGTCCCTATGCACAAGCCAATCAGCACGAAAGGGGACCATGTTAGCCACTGAGAAGAGTAATCTCACTTGGCTAACAACATGCTTCCTTGTCCTTTTGTGTTAATTGGAGCCAATCAGAATGAAAGGAGGTGGGTCAGTCACTGAGAAGACATTACAGTCAATGATAATCAATTAGAATGTATATATATATAAAACAGGCACACCTCTCACCTTTTATAGTAGAGGGTTGGTGATAATTGTCAAGATTATTATATTAAGACCTGTAGTGGGCTTGAATCCTAAAAAGCTTATGAAACAATACGTTTGTTGATTTCATGTGCTCCCAGACTGTTTTATTGTTTTTGCTGCATGAGACTCAGGACCAGTTCCAAAGGGCAGCCAGGTGGGGCACTGGCCGAGGGCCCCTGGAGCTACAGGGGCCCCTAAGGGGCCCCTCTGCTCCCCTTCCAAGATTCGTGGCAGGATCGCTGCCACAGATTGCACGTCGAGAGCTTCAGGACTCCACCATTTCCTTGCTTAACCTACCTTGTTCTGCTGTTGCAGACACAGCACTGCCCTTAACAAAGATGGTGGCTAAGGTTTCTCTAAGGGGCTGAAGCCTCTGCTGCCATCTTGGCTGATGGCATGCATATGCGCTGCATGCACGCATTCCTGCCATGAGCCAAGATGGCGGCAGAGACTTCAGCCCCTTAGGGAAACCTCAGCTGCCATCTTTGTTAAGGGCAGCACTGTGTGTACAACCGCAGAACAGCTGAGAAAGGTAGGTTAAGCAAGGGAATGGCGGGGCGTGCGATCCGCGGCAGCAATCCTGCCACAAATCACGGAAGGGGAGCGCCGGGGCCTGGGGCAGGCTTGTGCCCAAGGGCCCTGGCATGTCTGGGGCTGGCCCTGATGAGACTAACACTGCTACCCTTTTAGAAACATATAACTGGTCATTTAAATAAGAGGGAAGAGACTGCAAATTAAAAGGGCAAACTCTCACTGTAAGGTATCACTTCAAATCTTAATTATGAACTGATTGGACCATCTATAACATTTAAAATAAGAGTATCTGTGACAAGAATAGTCTGGGGCAGTATTTATTAGTGAAGTGCATAGCTACAGAAAAGGTTATCTACCATGCACTCAGCGACAAGACAAATTATAAGAAAATACATTCAAATTATAGGGAAGTTGACGCCAAGGGGAAAACGATTACAGCTTTATGATCTCAACCTGATCTAAAGGAGGTCTTCAACCATTACAAACGTCAATAGGTTTGCATGAATTCGAAAATATTTCCAGTTAATTAGTGCATATTTGCCTCACCTTCTGAAGTTAGAGTCTCAGTTAACTTTTTCAAATAAAAGATGGTAGGGTATTTCTCACTGACGCAAGTGAACTTCAAGGCATAGTCTCTCTTTCTCTTGATAAAAGGAACTCTCCAAAGGTGGTAACAATGGCTGAATTTGTCGGGATAGAAATTCACATTATTAAACTACAGTATAAAATAGTTTCATTGATATTTTTATTCTTATTTTAAATGTGCTCAGTATATGTTGCAAGCTGTGTTGGGCATGCTTTAAATGGAAAGGCCAGATAAAATGATTGTAATAAATAATTATCATAATATATAATATTGCATTATGTAATGTCAGCGAACACTCATGGGAGAAGTGGAAAAGTCATTCATGGGGGAGAATTAGCAGGTGGACTGGAAATAGATGCTTAACTCTATAGCTATAAATCCTTTCCATAATGGGGCAAATTCCTGTCTCTCTGAGGCAATGTTCCCCTCTTCCAAGATGGTTTCCAGTTCTGGAACCATCTGGGGAAGAAATTAAGTAAAATAGCCTCAAGAGATCATTAAGTTCAGGACGCTGCAGCTCCACCAACACCAGGCCCACATCGGCTTTGGTATGGTCACATTTAGCTAGGACTCTGGAGACCTACTGTCAGTAGACAATACTGGGCTAGCTGGACAGTCTAACCTGGTGTAAGGCCACTTCCTGCGTACCTATGTATGTAGTTTTCTTATGTTCCTAGCTTTCTTCCTATCTCACAATATTGGTATAAATATATAGGGTAGGGGCAGATTACCTGTGGCCCTCCAGATGTTGTTGGACTACAGCTCCCATCATATCTGACCTTAGCCACACTGGCAGATGGGAGTTGGAGTCTAACATCATCTGGAAGGTCATGCATTCCCCACTGCTTCACATATAAAGAGGATTTTGGATGACACTCCTATCTTGAAAAGTAGGTTCTTAGGTTCAATCAGATGATTATCAGATGATAAAAGCCCCAAAACAATGAGCCAGCCTACTAGTTTGAGTCCCTTTAACCTTAGTTTGCACACTGAATAGATTCAGTAATGAAAGCCATCATTAGGAAGCCTGATATTTTAAATCCAGGAGTTACATTTCTTCCTCAGCTTATTCTCACACATATCTATATGAAAATGAAATGGGCTGCCTTCAAGTTGATCCCGACTTATGGCTACCCTATGAATAGGATTTTCATGGTAGGCGGTATTCAGAGGGGGTTTACCATTGCCTCCCTCTGAGGCTAGTCCTCCCCAGCTAGCTAGAGCCTGCTCAGCTTGCCACAGCTGCACAAGCCAGCCCCTTCCTTGTTTGCAACTGCCAGCTGGAGGGCAACTGGGCTCCTTGGAACTATGCAGCTTGCCCACGGCTGCACAGGTAGCAGGGGATGTAACCCCTGAGCCACTCACTGTGGAGGTGATCTTTAGCTGGCCCTTGATACCCAGGAGACACGAGCGGGGATTTGAACTCACAGACTCTGGACTCCCAGCCAGGCTCTCCTCCCTACTATATCGATATACATATACACACAAGTTCCCAAGTGAACACACATATCACATACAGAAAGGGGGGGGGGGACAAAACTCAACCAAGGGAAATTGGGAAAGTTATGCTGATTTCAAACTCCCAGTATTAAAACAGTAAAGCAAGACTTTGAAAAATACATGGCAGTTGTCAGGGCTGAGCTATCTTGCCTCTTTGAAAGCTACAGAGTATCAGATTCAGCCACAAAAAGGAATTATCCTGTTGAAAAAATTTCTTTAGGGAAGCATTATTTCAAGTTCATTTCACAAGACAAAGTTACCAAGAAACTAGACTTTGTTTTAAAGGCTCTTTCCTCCTTTCAGTTGACTATTGTCTTATGTTGCATGATTTTCCATTAATCTGGATGAGTTAAGTGGTCTGACCAAGTGTATTTCTCCATTCCATTGAGACAGATATAAATATATACACACTGTTTGCTGTAAGTCTTGCAAAACTGAACTTGACTCATGCTTTCGGATATAGATTTACGTTGGATCACTGGGCAGCATTAAGGGAGAGACCCCAGTCACTTAGAACAACAGAAGCTGTTCCTTTGGGCTCAAGTCTAATTGCCATTTCTCATCACTTCCCCCCCCACACACAGACTCACAAAAACACCAAGATTACAAGTTAGGCTGATTAAAAACATAATCAATAGATTGTAATTTCATGCTACTCAGTGGCATACCTCTATCCAACAGCATTGTGCAAGGCAGCTACTGCACATTGTACTAGACATTGTACTGCACTAGACAGAGTAATATTTCCCGTATAATACAGGAGACACAGATATGACAATAATATTGTATATGCATTGGCAACTGAATACCTAAAGACAACAGCAACTAAAGTGGAGCGGGCATGCTCAGGGACACTGGGGTCATGGCTTGTGTGTGCACTCCTGCCCCGCCCCACTTTTAGCCCTTGCGGAGTTAGGCTGAAGAGAGCTACCATCCTGCTTTGATTAAATTAGGGTGCAATCCAACTGCTATTTACACTGGGCTGAGGTGAGCTGGATATGGCAAACCTTCAGCTGAGTCAGTTGGGTCCCACTTCAGCTGGGCTACGCCAGCATAAGCCTCTCATCCTGGCTTAGGCTGCAATCCAATACATGTCTACTCAGAAGTAAGCTCTGTTGGGTTCAATGGGACTTACTCCCAGGTAAGTGTGTATTGGATTGCAGCCTTAGCCGTGGCTGAGCCAGGAGGACCCAGCCAGCTCAGCTGGAGGTCCACTGGGGAAGCCTACCCTTGCATGAGGGGAAGTGGTGGGAGCCAGCAGAAGGCCTGCAAAAGGGGAGTTCTAGGGGCATGTCAGAAGAGGGGCTGGGAGGGGACTTACGTGATATCCAAGTCCCATTTGGCTCCCTCCTGCGGCCCTCCGTCATGCCAGCCGGTACACAGGAAAAGGGGTGGCGGAAGGAAAACATGCATTTTGTTTCCTTCTGCCATGCCCTGCAAGTGGCAGTTAGATGTGGCGGCCCCTTCCACTAGCTCTGCTGGCTTCACTCCTGCAAGCCTCCAAAAAGTTAGATTGCTCTGCCAATATGTGAAGGAAGATTGTTGTTGTTGTTATGTACCTTCAAGTTGATTACAACTTATGGTGACCCAATGAATCAGCGACCTCCCACGGCATCTGTCATGAACAGGGTCAGTTCCAAAGGGCAGCCAGGTTGGGCACTGGCCCAAGGGCCCTGCAGCTACAGGAGCCCCTGGGAGGCCCCTGAGGGCCCCTCCGCTCCCCTTCCATGATCCATGGCACGAGCCACGCAGCGGATAGCAAGACAAGAGCTTCCGAGCCACCCGCCGCTGCCGCCCACCACCAATGCGTGCGCTGCGTGCCATCAGCCAAGATGGTGACAGAGGATTCAGTCCCTTACGGAAACCTTGGCCGCTATCTTGATTGATGGCAACCCTGTGCGTTGCAGTGCACGCAGCGGCAAAGAACAGCAGAGAAAGGTAGGTGAAGCGGGGGGGATGGGGCGGTGGCGGCGGCTGCAGGTGGCTCAGAAGCTCTTGTCTTGCGATCCGTGGTGCAGTTCATGCCACGGATCGTGGAAGGGGAGTGGAGGGGCCCAGGGCAGGCTGATGCCCAAGGGCCCCAGCATTCCTGGAGCTGGCCCTGATCATGAACCACCCTGTTCAGATCTTGTAAATTCAGCTCTGTGGTTTCCTTTATAGAATCAATCCATCCCTTGTTTGGCCTTCCTCTTTTTCTACTCCCTCCTGTTTTTCCCAGCATTATTGTCTTGTCTAATGAATCATGTCTTCTCATTATGTGTCCAAAGTATGATAACCTCAGTTTCATCATTTTAGCTTCTAGTGACAGTTCTGGTTTTATTTGTTCTAACACTCAATTATTCGTCTTTTTTGCAGCCCATGGTATCTGCAAAGCTTTCCTCCAACACCACATTTCAAATGAGCTGATTTTTCTCTTATCTGCTTTTTTCACTGTCCAACTTTCACATCCATACATAGAGATCAGGAATACCACGGTCTGAATGATCCTGACTTCAATATTCAGTGATGCATCTTTGCATTTGAGAACCTTTTCTAGTTTTCTCATAGCTGCCCTCCCCAGTCCTAGCCCTCTTCTAATTTCTTGACTATTGTCTCCATTTTGGTTAATGACTGTGCTAAGGTATTAATATTCCTTGACAAGTTCAATGTCCTCACTGTCAACTTTAAAGTTACATAAATCTTCTGTTGTCATTACTTTAGTCTTCTTGATGTTCAGCTGTAGTCCTACTTTTGTGCTTTCCTCTTTAACTTTCAACAGCATTTGTTTCAAATTACTGGTTTCTGCTAGTAGTGTGGTATCGTCTGCATATCTTAAATTATTGATGTTTCTCCCTCCAATTTTCAACAGCTGGTATAGCACAGTGGGGAGGAGAGCCTGGCTGGGAGTCCAGAGCCTGTGAGTTCAGATCCCCTCTCATGTCTCCTGGGTGTCCAGGTCCAGCTAAAAAGATTACACCCACAGTGAGTGGCTCAGGGGTTACGTGCCCTGCCACCTGTGCAGCCGTGGGCAAGCTGCATAGTTCCAAGGAGCCCAGTTGCCCCCCAGCTGGCAGTTGCAGACAAGGAAGGGATTGGCTTGTGCAGCTGTGGCAAGCTGAGCAGGCCGTAGCCAGCTGGGGAGGACTAGCCTCAGAGGGAGGCAATGGTAAACCCCCTCTGAATACCGCTTACCATGAAAACCCTATTCATAGGGTAGCCATAAGATGGGATTGACTTGAAGGCAGTCTATTTCCATTTTTCCTCCAATTTTCACACGTCCTGCATCTTGGTCCAATCCCGCTTTCTGTATGATATGTTCTGGATACAGATTAAACAGATAGGGTGATAAAATACACCCCTGCTTCACACCCTTTCCGATTGGGAACCAGTCGGTTTCTCCATATTCTGTCCTTACAGTAGCCTCTTGTCCAGAGTATAGGTTGCGCATCAGGACAATCAGATGCTGTGGCACCCCCATTTCTTTTAAAGCATTCCATAGTTTTTCATGATATACACAATCAAAGACTTTGCTGTAATCTATAAAGCACAGGGTGATTTTCTTCTGAAATTTCTTGATCCGTTCTGTTATCCGATATGTTTATGATATGATCTCTGATACCTCTTCCTTTTATAAATTCAGCTTGGCATCTGGCATTTCTCACTCCATATATGGTAAGAGCCTTTGTTGTAGAAGAAGGAAGATTAGCCACTAGCAATTCCAACAGGACCAGGCCGATATAGATAGCAATGGTCCCCAATCTTTTGGGGTCCAGGAGCACATTTGGAAATCTAAGAAGAAGAAAAAAAGCAGGCCATTTTACAGCAAAAAATAGGGACCAACCCCACAAAAGCCCCCACAAAAATCAATTTTAAAAGATTAAAAATTGGGAGGGGTGGGGGGGCTTGACGGACTCAGAAAGGGGCATCTGAGGGCACTGGGAAGCTCACAAGTGCCATGTTGAGGTTGCCAATTATATCGACCCTCCCTTATTCAACTTAATAGAGGGTATTGGTGGGAGATGCAAAGGTACTCTGTCCTAACTTGCTAGAATTTGCCAGCTAATATTTCCAAAGGCTTTTCAGCCAAGGTGATCATGTGTGGACTTAAAGCCCTTTGAGCCAAGGTGAACATGCATGGACTCAAAATGGAGGTGAGCTAGTGCTCTCTGGCTGCACTTGCCAACCTCTCCATTATATCAGGGCATCTGGGTGGACGGCGGTTGGAAGGCCTTGCCATGTATGGCTGCATCAAGCCCTCTGATTGGTTGAATGGATGAACCATGTCACAGAGTACAGGACAAGAAGGAATGCCATCCATTAAGGGGCAAGCTAGCTGTGATATTATAGCCCCATGACTGGTCCTTGTCTGCTTGCTTTGTCTTCACTAACTAGCAGCCATGGAAGGGGGCAATCAAGACCGGGACCATAGCAGGGAGAACTGGTGAAAGCTCCCCTTCCCATAGGCTGTCCTGACTCCCACCCAAAACACGACAGTAGGTGTACTTACTTACAAGCAAGGAAGTGATATTTCATTAAAGCAGATTAACAGTAGAAACTAAGGGGAATGAAAAGAGCCAGAAGCTCTTACAAGGCAAAGGATCAGCAGGAATAAGTCTGGTCTAGGAGCAAAGGCCAAGGTATACAAGTCCAAGATCAGTAGCAAGACTTAAAATGCTGCACCGAACTATGAAGTTCGTCCAACAAGTTTCCCCGCCTGCCCGCCAAGCTTTTAAGCAGAGGTGGAAATGTCCAGCTACTCACAAGAATCCCTGCTCCTGTGGGTAGTCCTGGCCTGAAGGTGGACGCTCATCTAGAAAGATGCATCTCCTCTTTTTTCTTGATGTGCCACCTCTCCCTGGGAGACACCACCAGACCACTTCCACCCCTGAATCCTCCCTCTCTGTCATATCAGGCTGTGCCCCAGAGCCCTCCCCATCCCTCAGTGGGGGAGCAGCCTCTGCAGTCTCTGACAGCCCCCTCTCCTCCACGGGCAGAAAAAAGGAAGTCTCTGAGACTCCTGCTTCAACAGCAGAGCCAGGTGCATCCAGAGGCAGGGGGGCTACTCCATTGTTTCATCTCTCTCTGCCTATCATTCATTGTCCTCTTCCTCTAGTGCCTGCCATTCCTGGTCTGAATCAGAGTACCCAAAGGGAATCATAACATAAGCCATAGTCCTGATCCAGAGTTTCCGTTCCCCAACCCCCCCTGGCTGCTATTCAGTAAAAACAAAGACACAATAGCCAGTCATATCTCTCCTTGGTGTACATTACCCATCATACAAAGTGATTTAGCTGTCATGGTTTTTCCTCCAGGGAACTCTGGGAACTATAGCTTTCTAAGATGCTCAAAATTCTCAGTTATAGATACACAGCCCCCCAGTTCCCATGATTCTTAGGGGTGAAGTCATATGATGGTAAACTAATTTAATTGTGTAGGATAGGAATGTACTATAGGTTCCCATTGGGCTGGAGTGATATGATGCTTACATAAGAGGAAGTACTGTTGCTCAGCTGAGCTTTACTAAGAATAAACATGACTGGGATTTGGCTGCAACAATTTTTATCTTATTGGAAGCTTAATAGAGCCAGATGTATAGTTCTCCATCAAGCCAATCTTAAGTTGCCATCCTAACCCCGCTTACCTGGGAGTAGGGACGGAGGAGAAATTTGATTCAGTTCACATTTAAGTCTATTAAATTTTCATTTTCTGAAACAATATGAGAACCAAAACATAGCCATCCATTAAAACTTGCACATCCAAATTTTGCAATGCAGTTCTCAACCAGTGTTTCCAAAATGCATATATTAGGGGGAAAGTATGCACAAAATGAATATCTTAGTGAAAATAACATACAAAAATGCATTATATTAGGAGAAGTTGCTTGCAAAAATGAGTACATTAGTCAAAACTGCATACAAAAATGTGTTTAGTAGGAGAAATTCACACCAAAACGCTGATGAGTTTTCAAGAGGATTAAAAAAAATGCAAGTTGCTGCAGAAATGTGGTGAGCCGCATTGAAGACTGGATTAGTTAGAAACTGAAAGAACCAAAATTGACAGATCCTTCCATCCCTACCTGGGAGTAAGCCCTAATGAATTCAATAAGACTTACTTCTGAGTTGATATGGTTAAAATTGCACTGTTGTTTGTTTACAGGTGCTTTGAAACAATTATTTTTCTCCTTTTTACTCAGTAAGAATTCATTTTGATGGGGAAAGATAGTTACTCAAAGAGACTGGGGCTTCCCAATATTCTAAGATACTAAACTGACAAATTGCAGTTCAAGAACTGAATGAATGCACCTATTCACCTTAGCAGATAGGTTCTGAATAGAAATACTCATCTAGGCATTAGCAACTTATCAGCTTTTGTCACTACATGACTGCCAAATGTATTCAGATGTAAAATTTATACATAATGGCAGAAGGGATGAGGACTGAGAAAATGATAAAAGCCAGCCACAAATAATTAACAGGGGAAGAAGTGGGAGAAGTGTAATTTAGCTCATTAATGATTTAAATGGCACATCTAATAATTAAAAGGGGGAAACCATCAGGACTGGAAACACAGATGTGGTTTGTCCCAAACATTTATGCAGCAGCAAGACGTCCAAAGGTGAGGGGTGATATTTGGGGCTTGGATGGATGTCTGGGCCAGGGTGAAAGAGAAAAGATGGCAGTCTCCCACATTAAAAACAAATGCACACAACAAATATTATTAAAGCAAATACCTATTGGTTCAGAAAGTAGTATAAGTTGAAAGATAAGCATTTTAAAATGTGTTATCTCCAGGTCTGAGGGGGCTCTTGACAACATGCACTCTCATGTGCTTACCTGGGAGTGATGGCAGCCACACTCTGATCACTCAGCAGCCCTCAGTTGGAGTCTGGGAACCACCATCTAAATTTTCCATAATTAAAGTGATAGTTCCCAGGCCACCACTAGAGGATACCTTTTTCATTTCCCACAATGCCCCAGAACACTTTATCAAGAGGACCCAGCACCCCCAAAAAAATTATTAACAAAAGACCAGGGTAGGCATCAGCACAGGGATGGGGGAGAAATTTGATTTGGTTCGCATTTAAAGATGAATTTATCACATTTTCACATTTTGAAACCATATGAGAACTGAACACAGCCATCCAAAATTCACACTTATCTGAATGTTGCAGTGCAGTTCTCCAACCAACCAATATGTACAAACATTCATGTATTAGGGGGAAATGTGCATAAAATGAATATATTAGTGAAAATAACACATGCAAAGTCACTATATTAGGAGAAATTGTTTGCAAACATGAGCACATTTGTCAAATGTACATAAAACAATGTGTTTAGTTGTAGATGTCAAAGAATTGTCCCCCTGGGGTCCCTTATCCTCAGCACCCCAAAGGGTGTTCTTTGCTTCTGAGAACAGTCCCAGTTCTTTTGGGTCTCTGCTTCCCAGGCAAAACCCTCCCTCCTTCAGGAGTAATTTTACTTCCACCCCTTCTTCTTAGCTCTTTTCCCTGAGTAAGGGGATCTCAGAGAGCTGTGTGAGTTCTAAAGGGATTAACCTTTATTAATCAACAGTAATCAATAGCATCCAGTGGTCAAAGGATAGTTTATTTAAAAGAATTAGAACAGTACATACAAAAGAGCAGCAATTCTTTCCTTACCCTCAGCCGGGCTACATGAGGTACATTGGCATAACTAAGGTGAGAGGTTCAATACAGACAAAGAAAATAAACAAGAGCTTTCTAAGCTAAGATCCTATACTTACAGTAGAATAGCCTAGTTCCCCAATGGCTTTTCTTTTCTGTAAAACTTCAAACAAGTCAAATAGATGGAAACAGGGAACAAAGACTGAAGGAGCATCCTTCATTTTTATGGAGTTTATTGGTCAACAAGGAGGGGGGGAGGCAAATAGTCATATTCAACCCCGGCCATGATCCACTCCTTTGAAGCCTTTGAAGATAAGGGGGCTATACAGCCCCACCCAGGGGTCCTGATCTACAACACCCCCTCTTCCTGACTTTCGATCTCAGGAAGCTGATAAGAGAAAACAGCTAAGGTTCAGTTGCATCTTCTTGCAAGGTTGCAAATTGTCTGTCTGGCACAGAACTGCAGATCTCCCCCAGTAGGGTGTCCTAGGGAACCACAGGCTCCCAGAATTCTCTGTGGTTGACCCATTCCAGCTTGACCAAAGTTACCTATTCTTGACAGTAGAAATTCATACTAAAATGCTGAAGAATTTTCATGAGGATTTTTTTAAAAACACAAGTTGCTGTAGAACTGAATTTAAGATTGGAAAAGTGAGAAACTGAGATAACTGAAACTGACAGATGTTTCCATCCCTAACCAGCAGTGGGCCTCTCTAAGGCACTGGGGTTCAGGCAGCAGCCTGAAGAATTCAGGGGCTGAAGTCAGGCCTGATTCAAAACCTTTTTTTAAAAAAAAAAGTTTGAAATGGGATAGGAAGCAGCTAGGCGAAAACTAACACCTTGCACCCTCTCCAGAATGTTTCTATGATGATTCTGAAGATCAGATTACATTAAAGAGGGAAATTGATCTGGTAATCAATAGGATACACTGGTTTGGAAAGAGGGATACACTGGGAAACATTAGTCCAGAATCATAATGGAAAGTTATGGACCTCTAGAATGAGGTAATAAAGCAGAGATGGGGGAACCAATGGCCTCCCAGATGCTGTTAGACTCCAACACTCATAGTCCCTGACCATTAGCCACGCTGACTGGGACCAGTGGGAGCCAAACGACATTTGGAGGGCCACAGGTTTCTCATCCCTGTACAAAAGAATGATTTACATTTTATACGATATGTGTTTCTGTTGCATGTGAACAGGTTTTGCCAGTGATGCATGCTGGTTAACAGTACTCATAGTGAGCATATGCCACAGAGCCATTGGGGTAGCAGGGCAAGGATGGGCAGGGATGAAGCACTGCCAGTTATTTCACAGCAAGGATGATTATGTAATCTCTTGGGTGCTATTTGCCAATTCTTTACATGCCAAATAAACACGCTTTCTCCCTTTCCTCCCAAGAGAAACCCACCAAATAAGCTAAGCAGGAGAAGCGGTAGGTTACATTAGCATGTGTGGCTAAGATTTAAAGTGCCACTTTTATTTTGAAAAATTCCAAAGTTCTTTTATTATGACCAACCAAAATGTCACAAAATAGTGTGCAAGTTTTTGAGTCCACCAGAACTCTTCATCAGCCTGGATGTTAAGCTGATGAAGGGGTGGTGGTATTGGCTTGGTATTGAAACCATAAGGTCTGCATTGGTCAAAAATTCATTTTTGTTGCATAGTCTTAGAAGAAGAATGGCAATGGACGCCTGGCTATAGGGAAGAGCACCTGCACTTTTAGAGTTTACCAGTATGTCAGTGCAAAGAGCTGATTTTATAAAATCATCTCTTTGCAGTAGCATACTGCAGGCAGGCAAGCAGGCAGACAGACAGACAGACGGCTTTGGTTCAGAATATTGCTTACATGCCAAGATGACTTCTAAGTGGTTAACAAGTATAAAATTAATTCTAAAATTCATATATAATTAAAATGCATAGTAACACAATTCCATCAATGCATTAAAAGATCTATAATTAAAATATACAATAAAGCTATTGTTGTACCATAAAACTGTTATGGATATTTCACATAATTGTTCACTATATCTCCCACAACTTTGTTGAACCTACATGAGCACAAAAGAGAAACTGTTTCCAGTTTCTACATAAGCACATGTGATGTTATCTTCTCTTCCAGCACTTAATGTTGCATCTGTTTGTCGACTAGGCATCCATGTAGAATTTCCACTAAGAGTAACATTTCTGTTCCCTAGAACTGCATAACTGACATAAAAGTGGAAGTCTTTTGGCCTGTCTTTTGGGTTTGCTACCTTGGACCAGTCACTGGCTCTCCGCCTCATGAAAACCCTATTCTTAGGGTCACCATAAGTCGGAATTAACTTGAAGGCAGTACATCTACATCTATAGGGTTGCCAGGTCAGAAGCATCCCAAACCCTGATATTTCAGCGGTGGATCCTAGTGATGTCATAGGGGCAAGCCCTAGTGATATCATTAAGCATGATACATTAAGCATCAACCACAGTTGCTTGGAGCATACAATTCAAAAAAAATTCTCTGATTGGAAATTAAGACAGAAATCTTAGCTAAATGAGGGTGTTTCCAGGTCCAGCTGAAGTGACGGGATCAATCCTTCCTACCTGCTTAGAGATCCTAGGTAAGGAACATTTAATCTAGCCAATTGCTTCTGGAAGAAAGCCTAGTGTTGTGGAGATGTTAGATGGGAGCACTCAGGAATAACGATAGATGCCCCTGAAGGCTGCAATTCTGAACACACTTACTAAGGGACTAAGCCCCATAGAACTCAAAAGGACTTACTTTGTAATGTCACTGCTCCAAACGTCTTTACTACAGAAAGAGGTTTGAGAAATAATTGACAGATAGAAAACACACACTGGTTGCTGATTTGCTACCAGGCCAAGTTCAAGGTATGCTTTCCATGTTACAGGTGCCACATAGTACTTGTTCTGTCCTTGTAGGAAATCGATTCTTTAGTGTGGCAGTGCCTACACTTTGGAACTCCCTGTTATTTCCATTAGGCAGATGCCTTCATTGTATTCGTATTGTTTTAATTCCTTCTGTAAACCACTTTGAGGTTTTTTACAATAAAGCAGTATATAAATGTTTTAAATAAAATATACAAATAAATTTCTGAGTCACTGTGTCTCTTGGGTCTCTTTTCTCTTTTATACTGAGTACTCTTTCTGCTGCTGAAAGCTATATATTTACTGAATTCCTGATGTGAGACAAGCAGGACAAGGAAAGTGTTCTGAGAACTTGAAATGGGTTTTAGGTATTGCCTGGGAGTCAACAAATCTTGTCAATCACAACCCTGACTTCACATTGGCTAAAAACCTGAAAGGGCAGAGATTAGAGCAGCTGGTACTAACAGAAATTGCGGGGCTAGTGATGGTTACTGACATTTCGGTTTATATCTTTTGAACCAAACCACCTGGAGACTTAATTTTTTAAAAATGAAAGCTAAGAGTCCAGAGATTAAGGTGACTCACCCGGATACCTGGAGAGGACCCCCAAAAGCTGGAGTCTCTGGGCAAAATCCGGAGACCTGGCAACCCTATTTTTGTTGCATTTCCAAATGTAGCATAAAATGGAAAAGCAACATGTAAGGCATGTTCCTAAACAAATACAATACCTTTGCGCATGTTGTGGCCTGTGTGCCATGGATCCTGCCACCCCTATTCTTTGGCTGGGGTGGCAGGAGAAGAGACTACAGTAATCACGGAAATATTTCATCATGCCATTTATGATACGTTCTCCTTCACAATGTAAGTAATATGCCTAGATCTTCAGAAGGGTAAGGAGGTGCAATCAAGTCAATCAGTTTTCAGGGAAGATTTGCTCAGCAGTTGGGAACATCTCGATCAAAAGGAAATGCTCACAATAGCTTTTGTGTATTCTTTGAAAATCTATTTTCTGACTACATTCTGGGTTTTCAGAGCCAAACTGGATGATATGTTGGCTCAATATCTGTGCCATTAATTGCAAGGTTTTCAAAAATACAAATTGCCAGTGTGGGGCAATTTTTTGTTGTAGGTTCACATTCAGATTTTGTGTGTGCATGTGCGTGCACGAGCACTGTTCTTTTGAATAGTAAAAACTCCTATTTTCTTCAATAGGGCCTTGTTCCCTGTGCAAATTGCTGCTGTGGGGTCCTTGATCTAGATCAACCATAGTGAGGGGGAAAGGGTTAAACCCCCTGCCTCTCCTCACCCTAGGGTTCCAATCAGGACCCCCCATTGGCAAATTGTTTAAAAACAGCAACAACACTGCGATTAAGGGCATACAGGAAGGTAAAATATAATCTAATTGGACGCTCAATCTCTTTGCCTAATGCAGGGCTTCAATAAATGAGAAGACTTACAGAAAAAAGGTGACAGCATTTGTACCTAATACTAAATGTGTGTGTTTCTAGACCCAGTAGATATATACTTCTAACATCTGTGACATACTGCCTTGTTTTAGTTATGCTTCATGTGGAACATCTACTATTGGCAGCTCCTAAGAGTGCTGGGTACCACAGCCCACTCATTTTCTCTGGTGTAGCATCTTCTTTGTTCAACTAATCTTCATACATCTCCTTTTTAATGCCCACATGAGTCATATTTGTTTATAACAGTAGTACATTAACTAAATTAGTTTGTACTCTTTACTCTGTGAAAACTGCTTGTAGATTGGCCTCAGGCTTTGGCTAAAAGGTTTTTAGATGGTTGTAGATTATATAAAATGCTGTTATAGAGAAACAAATTAATTTAATTTTACTTTATGAAACCTGGAAGGGCTTCCCCATTCAGAGTTAGTCCTTGTTTATGCAATTTCTTTTGCTGCTTGTAATTTTAAGCAATCAGTCATGGGGAACGTAAAATATATAAATCAACATGAACAGGTTAGTTCAACATGCAGCAGTTCAGAGTCGAATGAAACAGAAGTAAATAGAAGAAATGGCAGCAAAGGGACACTGCCAATCATCTTCTAAAAGACAATGCATGTTTACAGTTTTTCCAGGAAAGAGGATATCAACTCACCATTTTCTATTCCATAGCAAACTAGGGTCACCAGGTGTCTGGGTTCACCTGGAGACTCTGGTTTTTGGGGTCCTCTCTGGGTCTCTGGGTGGCTCACCTTAATCTTTGGACTCTTAGCTTTCATTTTTTAAAAAGATTAAGTTTCTAGGAGGTCTGGTTCAAAAGATATAAACCAAAATGTCAGCCAGCCACCCACAACTTCTGTTACTACCGGCGGCTCCAATCCCTGCTGTTTCAGGTTTTTAGCCAATAAGTGAAGTCAGGGTTGTGATTGATGCAATTTGTTGACACCCCTCCCCAGGCAATAGCTGAACTCACAGTTTCCTTTTCCTGCTTGTCTCACATCAGGAATTCAGTAAATATATAGCTTTCAGCAGCATAAAGAGTGCTTTCTCTGTACAGGATTGGGACTTGCATTTATTTATAGTATTGCACTATAAATAACTTTACAGATTGTGTAAATAATAAACATCTTTGACATTCATGCTTATATAAATATTTCTTCATACTATGTCTTGATATGTATCTGATTTCACACTATGGTTGTAAATTATTATTTACAAATTATTATTTCCTCTACATTTTAAGTGTGCCTTGGGGTGGTCATGGTCCCCCTCTGTTGTTTTCATCCTGAGGGACAGATTAGGCTGTGTAGCCCATGGTCACCCAGTAAACTTTGTAGTTTATTTCCATTTTAAAATTTAATTACAATGATATATATGCAGGGAAATTTTATGAAGTAATACAGATCCACACAATACATTTAAAGCATATCCAACTCACATTTAATGTTCATGACATCCCCCAAAGAATCCTGGGAAGTGTAGTTTCCCCCTCACAGTTATAGTTCCCATCACCCTTAACAAACTACAGTTCCCATGATTCTGTGGTGGGACTCATGTGCTTCAAATGTATGTTGAATGTGCTTTAAATGCACATCTGTGTGGATCTGCCCTAGTAAGCTGTGCGTTTGTTAGTGAAATGAAAAGAACAATTTTAAAAGATACTTCTTTTAAAAGGGCTATAGCTCAGTGGTAGGGCATATGCTTTGCATGCAAAAGTCCAAAATTCAATCTCTGGAAGAGACTATTGCCTGGAATCCTGGACAGCCAATTCTAGTCCATATCTTCAGTAATGAGCTAGATGGTACCAATAGGCTTGTTCCTTAAAGTGGAAAGAGACCCAAGAGATACAGTGACTCCGAAATTTACTTATGTATTTTATTTACAACATTTATATACTGCTTTATTGTAAAAAACCTCAAAGCAGTTCATAGAAGGAATTAAAACAATAAATTATTGGCAAAAACAATTACAGACAGATATTTAACAACATTCAAAATAATAAAACCAACAATGAGTTAAAAACAGAGGAAAACATAATAGCTTCTACATGCCTGGGTAGGCTTGCCTAAACAAAAATATTTTTAGCAGGTGCCAAAATGTGTACAATGAAATGCCTGCCTAATGTAAATAGGCAGGGAGTTCCAAACCATAGGTACTGCCACACTAAAGGATCAATTTCTTACAAGAGCAGAACAAGCACTGTGTGGAACCTGTAACATGGAAAGCACACCTTGAACTTGGCCTGCTGGCAAATCGGCAACAAATGCAGATTTCAGAGCAGAAATGTTGTGCTGATAGGGTCTCACTCATGTCTGCAATTGTGCCACAGGATTCTGCACTAACTGCAGCCCCTGGGTCAGGTCGTGCTTCATGGAGATTTTTGTGACCTTGGCTGACTGGCTGCTAGGATTTTTTTTTAGTTTTGATTAGGAACCCTGACTGGTTGTGGGATGCTGACTTTTCTGTCTTATAAGAATCTTGTTGTGGTTGGTATGGTATTGCATTTAGGAAATCATCACTGTCTTGTTTTTCTTTTTCTATTTGCATCTCATTTACCTCTGACCTTACTCCCTTACATCCATAGAAGCAACAACAGTGGTTCCATGTGGTCAGCTCAACGCTCTTAAACCTTGTTATTTGCATGATAATTTGTTTCTTGCCCAATAGTGGTAAGAGAGAATTCACATACTGGGAAGCGTGGCTTCAATTGCTGTTGTTACCAAGCTACTGGCTGTGAAGTTAGACCAAACCATGTGCGTTTTCTCTCTGTCAATTATTACTTGCTGGAATTTGGTTGGCTGTCAAAGTGAGTTTATAGCAGCCCACAGAATAGGCAGGAAAGAGTAGAGAATCTTCTTAATTCTGATTCATTTCTCAAACCTCTCTCGGCAGTGAAGGGTCAAGTCCATAAACACGTTTGGAGCAGTGACGTTAAAAGGCAGGCAGGGCATAGTGGATGAAGTGGCAGTTATGGGAACTCTGGGGGAAAGTGACCACACCATACTTGAATTCTTGATTTTAACAGAAGCAAAAGCTGAGAGTAGCCATACGCGTACCCTGGACTTCAGGAAAGCTGATTTCAATAAACTCAGAACAATTGTAAGTATGGTTCCATGGCAAGCGACCCTAATGAGAAAAGGAGTCCCAGATGGGTGGGAGTTTAAAAGGAAATTCTAAAAGCGCAATGGCAAGCAATTCCAACAAGGAAAAAGGGGGGAAACAGCAGAAGAAGCCAATGTGGCTTCACAAAAAGCTTAGAGATGACCTGGAAACAAAAAAAGACACATACAGGAAGTGGAAAGAAGGCCAGGCCACAAAGGAAGAGTACAGGCAGGTATCACGGAATTGCAGGGATGGTGTCAGGAAGGCTAAAGCTGAGAATGAGCTGAGGTTAGCGAGGGATGCTAAAAGCAACAAAAAAGCTTTCTTCAGGTACATCCATAGTAAATGACAAAGAAAAGAAATGGTGGCACAGCTACTCAATGAGGAAGGCAAAATGATAACAGATGACAAAGAAAAGGCAGAAGTGCTCAATTCCTACTTTGGCTCAGTCTTCTTCCAAAAAAGGGTCTATGACCCTCCCGGGAAACATGAAGTGGAAGGAGCAGGATTGGAGCTTGAGCTTGACAGACAAACGGTCAAGGAATACCTAATCACTTTGAATGAGTTCAAATCAGCAGGGCCCGTATTGAAGGAACTGGCTGAAGAACTCTCAGAAACGCTGTCTATTATCTTTGCGAAATCATGGAGGACTGGTGAAGTGCCGGATGACTGGAGGAGAGCTAATGTTGTCCCTATCTTCAAAAAGGGCAAAAAGGAGGAACCCTGGAACTACAGACCAGTCAGCCTAACATCAATCCCTGGAAAAACTCTGGAGCAGATTATAAAGCAGTCAATCTGTAAGCACCTTGAAAACAATGCAATGATTACTAGGAGCCAACACAGATTTATGAAGAACAAACCTTGCCAAACTAATCTCATCTCATTTTTTGATCGGGTAACCTCCCTTGTAGACTGTGGGAATGCTGTGGACATAATATATCTCGACTTCAGCAAAGCTTTTGACAAAGTGCCCCATGATATTCTGATTAGCAAGCTAGCTAAATGTGGGCTGGATGGAACAACTATCAGGTGGATCCACAGCTGGCTCCAGAATCGTACTCAAAGAGTGCTTATCAATGGTTCCTTCTCAAACTGGGTGGAAGTAACGGATTGGGGTACCACAGGGCTCGGTCCTGGGCCCAGTGCTCTTCAACATTTTTATTGACTTGGATGAGGTGGTACAGAGCATGCTTATCAAATTTGCAGATGATACAAAATTGGGGGGCATAGCTAATACCATGGAAGACAGAAATAAAATTCAAAGGGACCTTGATAGGCTGGAGCATTGGGCTGAAAACAACAGAATGAAATTCAACAGGGATAAATGCAAAGTTCTACACTTAGGAAAAAGAAACTAAATGCACAGTTATAAAATGAGGGATACTTGGCTCAGCAATACGACATGTGAGAAGGATCTTGGAATTGTCGTTGATCACAAGCTGAATATGAGTCAACAGTGTTATGTGGCTGCAAAAAAGGCAAACACTATATTAGGCTGCATTAACAGAGGTAAAGTTTCCAAATCGCGTGAAGTATTAGTTCCCCTCTATTCAGCACTGGTTAGGCCTCATCTTGAATACTGCGTCCAGTTCTGGTCTCCACACTTCAAGAAGGATGCAGACGAACTGGAACAGGTTCAGAGGAGGGCAACAAGGATGACCAGGGGACTAGAAACCAAGCCCTATGAGAAGAGACTGAAAGAACTGGTCATGTTTAGCCTGGAGAAGAGAAGACTGAGGGGAGATATGATAGCACTCTTCAAGTACTTGAAAGGTTGTCACATAGAGGAGGGCCGGGATTTCTTCTCAATCATTCCAGAGTGCAGGACATGGAATAATGGGCTCAAGTTGCAGGAAGCCAGATTTCGACTGGACATCAGAAAAAACTTCCTAACTGTTAGAGCCATATGACAATGGAACCAATTACCTAGAGAGGTAGTGGGCTCTCCAACACTGGAGGCATTCAAGAGGCAGCTGGACAGCCATCTGTCGGGAATGCTTTGATTTGGATTCCTGCATTGAGCAGGGGGTTGGACTTGATGGCCCCTTCCAACTCTACTATTCTATGTTTCTATGATTCCAGGCAGAGGGTTGCCAACTCTGCTTTGATATGGATATCATTGCAGAGGATCCCTAGTCAAGCCTTATCAACAGCACAATCCTAACAGTATCTAGCCAGAAGTAAGTCCTGTTGAACTTTATGGGACTTAGTTCTTTAGTTAGTGTGTTTAGAACTGAAGCCTGCAGTTGCATCCATTTTTACTCCTGAGTGCTCCCATCTAACATCTCCACAACACTAGGCTTTCTTCCTACAATGGCCTTCTGGTGACTGGCCTGGCCTGAGGGAACTTAAACTCTTCTTGCCAGAAGCCAGTAGGCTAGATTAAATGTTCTTTATCCAGGCTCTCTAAGTAGGTGAGAAGGAATGATCCCATCACTTCAGCTGGACTTGGAAACACCCTCATTTACCTAAGATTTCTATCTTAATTTCCAATCAGAGAAATTTTTTTGTTTGAGTGGAATGCTGCAAGCAACTGTGGTTGATGCTTAATGTATCGTGCTTAATGAGATCACTAGGGCATACCCCTATGACATCACTAGGGCACGCCCCTGAAATCTCAACGTTTGGGATTCTTCTGACCTGGCAACCCTAAACAAAACACTACTATGTCTCCCACCCCCTTACTTGTGCTGCACTCTTGCTATGTTCTGCCCACACATTGTATCTCCTCTCTTTCTCCCAACCCCTTAGGTTGCTTAATCATTTCCAGAAATTGTTTTCCTCCTCCCAACATGAGACAGTAAAGGAGCTTTCCCTCAGGCTATGCATTCTCTCTGCTTTGAAAACAAAAGGTTCAAATTCCTCTCATATTAAGAAACTGAAACCTTCCCTCTTTGCAGCCAGAGTAATTAAACATAGACACATATATATGGGCAACAGGAGCTCTTTATGGGCCACATGAACATAGCAGTGGAATGAGGAAATAATTCATCAGGCAAAAACAAGCTGGAGGGAAAAAATGAGGGAAAATAACAATATGGGGCATCCACACCTGTGGAGTTTCTGCTACAGTTCAGTTATTTTAAATGTCAGATTTTCCATGATGGGGGAAAGCATGAAACAATTGCTGGAAAACACTTGCTGATTACACAAGGATGGTGATGACATCTAGAGCCCCCACCCCAATAAAATGTGAGTGAATGAGGCTTGGCCATTCCACAATAAATGCCTCTTCTAGAAGCATCCTGGTTCTTTTGAAGTGAAATCTCTTAGTGGGCCAAAGATGTGTATCTTTTCACTAGTCAAATGTAAATAAATACACTATGCCCATTAACATTAGGGCACCATGTAGTTCACAGCCGGCCTCAGCTGCTGCAGTACATTTTGAACAGTTGAAAATAACATGTCATAGGACAATGAAGAAAAAGATTTAGATATGTATCATCTTAAACCAAAAGATAGTCAGGCGCTTGGCATTTAAATTGGTGGAGGGCAGGCTATAGCAGAGTAAATGAATACAGTATCCATCAGGGAGTGAAAGGCCTTCATCATTGTGTAACAGTGGATCTGGGTGAATCTCCAAGGCAGTCCTTGGTATGAGAATGGGGTGTTACAAGTATGTCCCTGGCTGCATACGTACTTTGCAATTTGCAGCTCAAAAAATGCAGCTTTTCTCAATACGGAATAGTTCCTGCTCGTCCTCAACATGTTGCTTTCCATCCTGATTGATTGTAGATCTTGCTGTCAGGACAGGTGGGTATGGTTACTTGATATGTGCTTGAAAACCCTCCCCTTGATTAGATTAGGTGTTTGAAAGTCCTCCCCTTGCAATCTTGTTATACACCTCCCCACAGTGTCAATGGGCAGGTATAGATACACCTCCTCCCATTGCTGGGACCACATACATCTGTTTTCAAAAGCACACACTGTGGGATAATGCACAATCAGCAATAACCTTTTATTTTCAGAATGAAACCAGTTTAGCCAGAAGTCCTTTTCAGGGGCAAAAAAATATGTAATAGGTCTAGATTGTGTGTGGACTGGGTAGAAAAACAAGAACTCAGTCTCCATTTATTCTAGAATAAAATGTTGTGTGTACCCATCACCTATTTCCTTCTGTGCAGTATACATGGGAGAAGGTGTCAGTGGTGAAATAATTGGAGAGGGCCATATAACAACAAAGCAATGTGTACCTATTAGAACTGCAGGACACTGGTTTGGAACAGAATCTGGGGTAGGGATGGAAGGATCTGTCAATTTCGATTCTCTCAGTTTCTCATTTTTCCAGTCTTACATTGTTCTTCACATTTCTGCAGCAATCTGCAATTTTTTTAAAAAAAACTCCTCATGAAAATTCACCAGCATTTTAATGAGAATTCCTCCTAATAAACACATTTTTGTAGGCAGTTTTGACTACTGGACGCATTGTTGCAAACAATTTCTCCTAATGTAATGCATTTTTGTATGTTATTTTCACAAACATATTCATTTTTATGCACACTTTCCCCTAATCTATTCATTTTTGCAAACATCGCTTAGCTGGAGAACTACATCTTAAAATTCAGGTAAGTGTGAATTTCCAAGGATGGCTGTGTTTCAGTTCTCATGTTCTTTTGGAAAGTGTGACTTTGATAATTTCAGCTTCAAATGTGAATTGAATTTCTCCTCCATCTCTAATCCGGGGCAATCCAGGAGTCAGTGGAACCTGGTGACTCTGGTGTCAGTGGGACAGTGACTCCACTCTTTGAAAGTTCAGACTAAAACCCGGAGCAGTTTCACTATCCCACTGACATCAGAGCCACTAGGCTCCACTGCCAGGAGTAGCTGTAATTCATTTTTATTGGTGAAAATTGAGATGACTAGTTCTGGATTTGTGCAGCACCATTACTGTAGATATGAATATGGCTCCTATTTTTTTCCCTGTGAGGTTAACTCAAAAGCTGATGTTAACACTCCATACTGATATAACAGAGTCCACTAAGCGACTTCACACAACAATACTGGCTTCTAAATTGCTATCACTAAATGGGTGCAAAACCTCTCTGCTAAAGAGCCCTTTGAATACAAAAGTTCACCCAGGTTTCTATTCATTTTAGTGAAATGACAGATGCAGCACATAAAGTTTGGCTTTATTCATCAAAACTAAAAAAAAATAGTAGTAAGGAAATGAGCCATTATCATTAGGCAAAATGGCAACTACAAAGCTGGAAAGCATTAACCATAAATTAGTCAATTAAGTATAACCTTTGCTACGCTAGTGGGTCAACACTACAATAAGGTTCTAGTAGATATTTAGGGAGGGCCTATGCAATCACTTTGCAAGAGTCCATTATCTGGATATAAATTACTCATTCAGATCACAATACGCTACCCTCTTAGCAAATATGGAGAGGCTAGCTTTTTTGTTGTTTTAGTTGGGCCCACATGTAGCTTTTCATTCTAATCTGAAGCACACTAATTGTTTCTGAAGCTCAAAAGGCAAAGGTTCCTTTTAAACAAGGGGTCTTTTGATTTATTTGTTCTGCTTCCATCAAGGAACAGTGGGGGGGATATTTTCTTGGCCGATATGTTGACACATGAGTAGGTTTTAAAAGGTGTGACAAAATCATCAAAGCAGAAAAACAGCAGCCAACCCCAGAAGGAGTGGTACAAACAAACAACCACATTCTTTTGTATGTAGCAGCGATGGGGGACACATCAGTGTGAAAAGTAATGGAACTACATTATGAATAACCACAGCTGCAGCTGTCAACTACCACATTAAAAATGATGTCAAGGCCTCTGAAAAACATACACTCCCAAATGTGAATGTGTGGTACTGTGACCAGCAGGATTTTTGCCCTGTACCTTACAAGCAGGTTCAATTCACTTTGGCTGAATTTACCTAATTTGCACTACGCAAAACAATACAAGAACTGAAACACAGCCATCCTCTAAAATTCACACTTCTCAAAATTTTGCAGTGCAGTTCTCCAGCCTAGTAATGTGTACATAACTAAGTATACAGGGTAAAGTATGCATAAAATGCATATTAGGGGAAAATGCTTTACAAAAATGTGTATATTAGGCAAAATTGCATACAATATATATCAGGAGCAATTTCCATTTAAATGCTGATGGATTTTCATGAGTATTTTTTAAAAAGAAAATTGCAAACTGATGTGGAAATATGGAAAGGTGAATTTAAGATTGTAAAAATAAGAAATGGAGAAAAACTGAAATTATGAGATTCACTTACAAGGTTTCTTATTCTGGGATTATGAAGGACAAACTGAGGGTGAGTGTGATTTACTCTAATACGGCAGAACCACCAGGTGGCCTGGGCTGGCTTAACCAGGATCAAATGTTGGTACACAGGATGTAGCGCCTTCATTTGAGGTTTGTCTACAGCTCTTTCTTTTCAGCTATGTTGATTCAACACAGTTCAATTCCCGGAGGGCCTAGGAAGCAACTATAAAGAGTGAAGAAACAGCTCCAGTTACCCAGACATTTCTCCTCTGAACCAAGTTTAGACTTGAACCAGCATCCATATATCATGGAGAGAAAACAATGCTTTTTTTCAAATTCAGAGATGGAAAGCAAGAATCTGAGGCAGCATGATACATTTGCCTCATCAGTACTTCACCCAGTCTATGAGGTAGGTCTGACCACATTAATTTGTCCAACCATGTCCAAATAAAGTGTTATTTCTAATGCACCATACCAATGACAAGCACATCATGACATAATCCCCATGAGCTCATATGCACGACTGATTTCTAAAAAGTGTTTTTTAACCATCTGGGTCCTGAATTATTTGGCATACCTTATTTGAAGTTATAATACACAAACCATCAGGCAATGTTACACAGAGAACTGGTAGAAAAAATTAGATACACAGAGAACAGTAATTTTTAAACCATTCTTTTCTAAATACATTGAGAGTGTTCATATGATTGATTACACTGTTATTTGAATTGTTGAAATGAGCAGGGGTCTTCTAATTATTGAAAACTATGAAATGAATGTATTGTTAATGGTTCTATCTGTTGTAATATCTGCTCTAGAGACTCTTGGGCATTGCACTTTGCATCTCCAAGGCATGTAGAATTTATTTTTATATTTATTTATAGTATTTCTTACCCATCCATCTCCATGAAGGACAAGTTACAACAACAATAGAATATAGAATTATAAAAACAGATTACAGTGTTACAATTATTAAACAAGCAAAAGTGTTCCAAATGGAACAGAATGGTATAAATTTGACAAAAGAGGTGGGTCCCACAGAACAAAATACCTTAACTGTCAAAGGCCAGGGTAAAGAAGTGTGTTATCAGCATATACCAAAAGCTGTCCAGTGGAGATGCTAGACATACCTCTCTGGGGTGGGAGTTCCACAATTTAGGACCTGGCATAATGAGCACCCTCTCCCAGGCCACCTTTCCCCACACTTCTTTTTTTTTTTTCAATTAATTTTTATTCCAATTTTCAAAACCAAAACAATACAAAAAGAAAACAACACAAATCAATAACTAGTACAATACAAAAAGAAAATATATATATATATATATAAAAGAAAGAATATTGACTTCTGATTTGTCAGAGTTCAGCTATAAATCTATAATATATAACAAACCTATCTCTTAATAGATTATAAAATCACCTTCCTCCAACGGTTATCTTAGTTGGTTTCAAATCACATTAACATCATATCATTTTAATATTCCACAAAAAGTCAAAGAGAAGTTTCCAATCCTTGAGATATATGTCAATCAATTTTTTTTTCTAAATTAACATGCCAATTAATCCAACTCATCAAATCTACTAAGTCCAGTAATTTTAAATCGCTCTTCTGTCATTATCCATATTGGGTCCATCTTCCATCTTTACGCACCCAAAAATCTTGCTGTCATAGTCATATAATAAAAGTCTGATAGGAATTTCCTCCATCACAGATATTTTCTTGCCATCAAATCCAAACGTATCACTGAAGTATTGTTGCAAAGCCGCATCTCTGTTCCTCTTTTCCACATGATACACTAGTACATCTCTTGAAGGTTTTTCCATTGACACAAAACAGAGATTAATTCTGTTAACTTTCTCCATTTCAAGTTCCATCAAATCCTTCCAGTCCAAGAATTTTTTTGAACCGATAATATCTTTATCTCCAATCTCTTCAATTCCTTCAGGGACAGCGCTGAATTCCAAACTGTAATATTTGTCTCCAGGATCCATCACAGCCAGGAAATCCAAATCTTTTTTATGTCCATAATTAAGCCAATCTCCATAGTTTGAACCTTGCCTTTAATTTCTCTTTCATCCTTTTTTTGTTTTCCAGATCTATCTTTATTCTCCTTTCTCATAGAATCCTGAGTTTCTTTCAGCTCCTGTCTCATTTCGTGAAATTCAATTCTCCACGCTTGTCTATTATTTCTCAGTTCTTGTTTTATTGAGTTAATCCCATTCATTATTTTCTGAAACATGCCTAGAGATAAAGTCCCTTCTTGTACATCCATGATCTTCTTAATTGTCATTCTTAAAGCCAAAGGAACAAAACTCCTTCAATTTTCAATGTCCCAAACAAAGAGCAGCTTATTTCTTTAACCAGTTACAAAGGAGTTAATCTTTCCAACAAACTAACGTCACACGCTAGACAGCCCTTATCTCTTATCTGTCCGGAAGTGTAAGAACGGCTTTAGTTCACAGCGTCGAAATAGCTAGTAGCAGAGAGAATGAGCAGATTCGTCAAAAAAAAAGTAGATCAGGAAAAATAGTCCCAAGCCATAAATCAAAAAGATTTCTTATCTCTTCCAATCAGAAATCTCTCGTCCGTTGTAATCTTTAAAATGCTATTTTCCATGTCAGCTTTTTGCAATAAAAAAAAAGATAAGCTATTTATATTTTCTTCCCCTTAGTTCCGTAAATAAAAAAAAAGGAAAGTCTTACCTCACCTAGGTTATCTCAATTGCTGTTACTTTGACAAATCTCTTTAGCTGTATAGATAAGAAAATGATGAATGTAGACAGGAGGATGTTTGCCTGTTAATCCGTATAAAAAAAAACGGGTCACTTATCCAGCTGAGCTAGCATAAAAATCCTCGCTCTGTCTGAGCTGCTGGAAGACAGACAATTCTGACGAATTCCAGACTCCAACAATCAAAACAAAGCTATGTGGGAAATCTCATGTTTCTTCTTTAACCGGAAGAAATTATTCCCAGTCAGAAAAGAGCCTTCTGACTGAATTTAAACTGGATAAGTTTCATCCAAGACGGAGCTCGTCTCAGAGGCTGCACAGGCGTAGGGATCCTCCTGGGAAGTCCTTTCCCCACACTTCTGAGGGTAGCAGAACTACCAAGAGAACTCCCTTTTAATCACACCATTTGACCTTCTCCAAAAGCCCCAGGGATAGCTTACAAAAGAAACAAGAAATCTAAACCGTGGCAGCTGGTGGCTCCATGCCAGTGAGGCAGTGGAATCTACTCCAGGGTTGAATCAGAACTTTCAGGGAGCTGTCCAAGGTGCTTCAGCAGTGGCAGCTGGTGGCTCCATATTAGTGGAGCACCTTGGACAGCTCCTTGAAAGTTCAGACTAAACCCTGAAGCTCATTCCACTGCCCTACTGACATGGAGCCACTAGCCGCCACTGGATGTAAAATACAGCAAAACAATAAAATATTAAGCAGCTTATAAATTTTATAGATCAGTCAATCAATAGCTGTCTCCCATGGCTCTCCAGGAATCTGGCACTTAATGGCCTCTAAACCTTGAGGCTCCATTTAGCTGCTATGACAAAGGGTTGCTGATAGATTTGTTCGATCCCATTTTAAAGCCATTTAAGATAATGGCCATCATTACAACTTGAGGCAACAAATTCCATAATTGGTTACACATTATGTGCAGAACTGCTTTCTTTTTGGCAGTACTGAATCTACTGCAAATAAATTTCACTAGAGTTGGGTGAAATGGCACCCAGACCCCCTGGCACATGACTACCTCTCAGTGGTGAATTAATGTGCAGAGTGGGGACTGTGTGAGCTAGCCTTGCCCACCGCATTTGTTGTGTACTGCTGCCATGTTCCTATGATGAACATCAATGTGACATTTGTCTGAAATAATACTCTTTGGCACAGATGTATCATGTGCAGGCGCTCTCTGTGCATACATTTGTACCCAGGGAGAACCCTTTATGACGAATGTTGAATGGATGTTCACTGGGGGAGCTTTGGCAATGGTGTATGACAATGCTGGTGAGTGTAGCTAGCCTGCATGGCCCCATGAACCCCCTCCCCACATTCATTCAATTATGATTGGGGTCACATGTACCTTCTAAGGTGACCCTGAAGTATAGAGTTATAGGAGAAAAGTGTGTGTGCATGCGTGTGTGTAATCCCCATCCTTTCCACACCATGCATAATTTTCTAAATTCCTACCAAGCGTGCTCTGACCCCTTGATCATTTTGGTTGCCCTTTCTAAATCTGTGCTCTCCAACAAAGGTGAGGAACCTTTAGCCTTCCAGACATTGCTGAACTACGTCTCCCACCAACCTCAGCCAGCATGGCCAATAGTGAAAACTGATGTAGTCCAACAACGTCTGGAGGGCCAAAGGTTCCCAACTTGTGCTTTACAATATCCTTTTTGAAATAGAGTGACCAGAACATCACATAAATGTTCCAATATAAAGGCATAATGATCCTATTTTATTTTCAATCCCTGCAATTTCAAATCAGTTAGCAGCTTGACAGGTGGTGGTGGTAATGGAGGAAGAAGATCTTTTAACAACAACTTAATAATTAAGGAGATTCTCTAGGAAGGGAATTCCACAGAGGAAGTGCCACCAAGAAGGCCCTGCTCTCAAGGTGATGTTAATCCAAGCTCAGTAAATCAGGTTAGGGAATTTAATGCCCTCCAAGGACTCTGCTCCCACAATTCCTGACTGTTGGCCATGCTGATGGGAATTGGAGTTGGATGGGAATGTGAATTGGATGGGAATGTGAATTGGAGTCCCATAACTTATGAAAGGCACCAGCTTCTCCATCTCTGCTGTAGATGATGGAATCTAAGGCTGAAATGGCATGCACCAGAAGCTGATCCATGTTTTTAAACCTGAACCTTCCCCACATATAAAACAGGGATGGGCAATCCAATTTTAACAGAAAGGAGGACCCGCAAGTGAAGAGTACAGAATCCTCCCTGCTATCACTTATCTCCCTTCCCCCAGCAATCTTCTCCCAACTGGCTACTGAATCCCAGCTAAGGGGAAAGTGCCATTGGGGGACAAACTGCATTAGCAGAGGAAGAGATCTTCATCTCCCATCATGCTCCTTTTGCCTTTTAACTTGGATTCACACCCTCTTCCCATCTTTACATATCACAGGGAGCAGATCCACGCAGACCCTGGTTTATATACATGCATATGCTGGGCTGTCACACGAGGTTCTTTTCATGAAGGAGGTATTATGGATTGTTCTCAGTAAATGGGCCATTATTAATATCTCTCCATTAACTTCCCACTGAGGACAGATTGAGATGTGCTAGTTCTAATATAAAGGAGACACACATATTTTTGGGATTCCTATTCTTTGGTTCATAGTAATCGAATAAGACTTAGGAGCATAAGTGCAGTGAACTCTAGGAAATAACCCCTTTGTGGACTTTTATGGATATTTTTGTCTCAGGCAGAAGCAGAACAAGCTTCCTGACCACAATGATACATTTAGAAATTCCAAGAATTAATATAGCCAGAGGAAGCTTCTTTCAAACCAACAGTAGTGTCATCCTGACAGAATTTGACACTTCTGGATTTCACAAGATAAATACTGATTCCCTAAACCAGGAATTCACATCAACATGCCACACCACAGGCAGTCAGTTTATCTTGTAAAACAGACCCCCAAACCCTACATTTCAAAGTTTTCTTTGAAGCCCCTTTGATGCCCACTCTCTTTCATGTATGCATTCCCCCTTCCAATTCTGTGTAACTCAGTTTAAACTGGAGGTGTTGCCAGGGTTCAGCAGCACTTGGGGCTCCAAGAATCCTTCTGATATCACATTGCGCTCTAGGAACATGCAGCACAGACCATTGGGACATGGCTGCCTAGTAATATTAAGAAGGGGAGAGTTTAACTCTCATCAAGCATATAATTCTTTATCCTGATTTTGTACCCCAATTTCTTCTTTGATCTCTTTTCTTCCTTTTGTGCTAGTGTGAGTCTATGTGCTCAATATATTGGGCTTGAGTGTGTGTAAGATACCTCTATACTCTCATAGATCTAGTATGTGATCATGTTAGAACGTTATTGCACATTTGATGCTATATTTTTCCTTTTCCTGATAATAAAGCAACCTTTTGTTTATTTCTTTCTGTATGTGATCTTACTGGGATATTAAGGGTAAGGTTACATTAGAGCAGCATGCAGTCTTTAAAGACTCCTGTAAAAGATACAGGTATTCTTTTGGGGTATGTTTTAATTTCATGGGGGGTGGACAGAGTTTCAATGTAACACTAACGTCACAAGTCACAGGTTTTATGTATTCACTGCCTATGGATTCATCTTCCAGTTTTGGCATACTGTTGAAGTCCAGTAAAATATACCATTTGGACTATCAGCTGACCCAGCAGCAATCAGCACCGAGACTGGGACTGTTTGGGTGGTATTTGTGCTTGCTGGATATACAGAGTCTGAAAGCACTCTCAATTATTTAGTAAGAAAGTGACTATATTCTGACATAGCATACCTGTTGCTGGTGTGTATCCCTGGTGTGTATCCAGTTTAATATGAATGCAGGAAACACCTGAAGTACTCCTGCTCCCATACAAACCTGCCCATTTACTGAAATCATCTTTGGAGGTTCTCATCCAGGAGTCCCTGCCATCTGAAACCAAGCAAGTGGCGACCAGAGAAGGGTCTTCTCAGTTGTTGCATCCTATTTGTGGAATTCCTTCCCAAAGGAGGCTCACCTAGTGCCAATATTGTTAATCTTGATGCGGCAGTCAAAAACAAAAACCCAGGCTTTTAAATGTATGTTAAATGTTTTAAAAAATTTTATTGTGAGATGATTTATTATATGTCATTTATATTTTTATTCTGTTCTTATTAAACACCCTGTAAATAAATACATAAACAAATGATAGGTTTGACTGACACTACACACATCAAGGGTGCTTGCTGACTTTCCACCCTTTAGGAGGGTATAGTGCTTTTTTTCTTGTGTACATCCTGCTGTGTTCCAATGGGTGTGACATATCTGCTGTGGGCGAGGAAGGTCCAATTCACCTGAGTAATTATTTTTAAAAAAATCTTATTTCACTCTTTATTTTTCCATCAGCTATTTAATCTGACCCGAAGCACTTTTTTGTGATTGCCCAATTACTATGAAATGTCAGAAACCAGCCTCTTTTGGCTCAGAAGTGCAGATCAGAAGTGCTGCTAAAAGGGTGGAGACAAAATGAGAGTATGATTACCAGGAAATCTATCGGCTTTTGCGCACAACTGCTCACATGCATTCTTAGGCTATGCACTTATGTTAGTCACCAGATACTGGTGCAAACTGCGCCACACAAAAACACAGAATCATGTTTGAAATGTCCCTCCTTTTCCCCAATAAGTAATATCTCTTCTGTCTCCTCTTTGTCATTTCCTACTACTTTGTGAGCGCCTGTGTTTTATTGCCATTTTGCATGCCTAAGTCAAAGCTTTAGCTTTTCATCCTCTTTCCACTACTAGATTACTAAAACATTGAGCTCTGCTGGCTGAAATCACCCCTTTGCTTAAAGCTTTTTGTTTTCAGTCATAACCTCTGCTTTATTAATCCTTGCTGCTTAATTCACACATTGGTTTTAGAAAAGATAGTGGCATAAACCAAGATAGATGTACTTTGGCTTGTTCCACACAGAAATCTTTAAAGGGAATTCCTAGTTTATGCCACACTGGGTACTGGCTTTGTTTAGAGAATGTTAAAGACTTCTGCTAGCCTTATAGATGGGCTCTAAATCTGCCAGAGAGAGAGGGAGGGAGGGAGGGAGGGAGGGAGGGAGGGACCATAGCTTAGTGCTAGACTATATGCTTTGCAAACAGAAGGTCCCAGGTTCAATCCTTGATCTCTCTAATTAAAACGACCAGATAGCAGGTGTGACAATACTGGGCTAGACATATAAGTAGTCTGACCTGCATAAGGCTACATACACTGAACATTAAAAACACCCCCCCCAAAAAAGAAGCCTGGGAACTGTAGCTTGTTAAGGGTGCTGGGAATTATAGCTCTGTGTGGGGTAAACTACAGTTCCAAGGATTCCTGGGTGGGAATGTGCTTTAAATATATGGTGCATATGTGGACTATACTCATAGACAAAGATTCTAGACTGCTATGTTTGGTGTCTTTCAAAAATGTTAAGAGCTTACTATATTTCCAAATCAATGAGTTAGTATATTACGGGAGGGCTAGGCAAGCAGATTTTACCACCTATAGTTAAGAAAGAGATTGCAGTAGGCATTGTAGTGGCTTTCGGCATATACAAGCTAATGCTGCTTCTTTCTTCTTTCTTTCTTAGCACAATTGCACATAAGCTTTGTCCCAGTCTAAGCCCCTCATGGTTCTGCAGAAAGAAGCTAATAAAGACAGTAGATGGGTTACATCATTAGTTAAGTGATTGTACTAGCTAATTCTGAAAAATGGCTAGGGGTGAGCAGTGCTGGACTCCTGCTTCCTCATCACTTGGGCACTTTATACATTTCTACCTCCTATTTTCTTTTAGCTTGCCTATTAAGACCCATAGCAGGAAGCGCAGACACAGCTTACAAGCATCACTGCAAAAAAGAAAGAAACCTGCCGTTCCCATCTACCCCATAGAGAGATCAACTGATTGGGTTTATTACAGAATAAAAGTAGGGGCATGGGAAGAAAAACATACCTCTACACACACAAACACACACTTTTCACTGGTGAAAAGATGGACACATTTGGTACCACAGCTGTTCTCGTGCTGCCCAGTTCCTCCCATTTCAATCGTTTCTTTGTTCTAAGAACAAAAAAATTGTGCTTGTTCACACCAGAGTTTGTGTGTTTGCAGCTATTGGCATTCCCATTCAATCTGTAGTCTACATGATGTTGCCCTCAAATAACACCAATGTCTATGCTTTTCTCCTGAAAATTCAGATTCACCCAATATGTAGATAATCTGATTAAAGTTGGAGAAAATTGGGGTTGCAGACTGTTTGTTTTGGGGTGAGTGGATCAATCACTTTCTCCTACCCCATTTTCCACACCCACTTTTGTTTCTTTTCCTGTTGTGCTCATAACTATTTCCAGCACACTCCTGAATAGAGTATAACTAGATAGGTGTATTTCTTTTGATCTCTCAGATTTGCACAAAACCAGAAAACTGCACAAACAAACCACATAACATTTTTCTACACCAGATATTGCACAGCAACCTTATTCTGAAAAAGGCATGCTGAGAATTTACAATTGCTTTCATTCCTTTTCCAGCTGTGCTGGTAGCTATTTCTAGTGCAGCATAGCCTTAGAGATATAGATTTGCACAACTGAAAATTCATAATTGCCTGTGTGCTTTTGTGCACTTTGTGAGTGGGGAAAATTTGTTTTTTTAAAAAGTGTGTGGCACACACAGCTACCTGCAACCTGCATGCATATCCTATTGGCATAAGAGAATTAGCAAAAAGGAAATGGTGTCACTTCTCTTTGAATAAAATACCACCATCCCCACTAAAAAAAGTCCTATTAAAATGAAATGTGCTAATTTTCTATCTTCTCTCCCTCCACCCACCCATTCTCTCTCTCTTCCTCTTTTTTCCTGGTATTGAATTATAATGTAAAAAGAGGGGGGGGGAGAAGCAATAAGAAAGCTCAACAGCACAGTGCTATACATGTCAACTTAAAAGTATATCCATTGTTTTCAGTGGGGCTTACTCCCAGATAGGTGTGTTTAGAATTGCAGCCCCATGCTCTGATTTTTGCATCCATGTTAAAACAGACTGATTGTGGGTAATTTTATATAAAATGACATTTAGTGGTACAAAGCAAAATGATTACAGTTGATGAGGGCACCATGTTCATCACAGCTGTCACTTTCAGGATCTGACAAAATTAGTCATTTCCTTCATTTTTTCTTACAACAAAAGCATGCTATAATTATGTGTATACCTGCTTGTTTACCATTTTTTTATTATTAGTTTTTCTCTCCTTGAACAGCAACAATTAATGTCATGAGCTAACTGGTTTGTCAGTTGGTTTGATTGACAGAAGTATGTCTATGTTTTTTCATCCACAGATAGAAATAAAAAATTGGTTTGACACGTGGTATTTCTTAATTAGACACTAGTGTAATTTTGGAGAAAGCGGAAAGAGAAAAAGTGTCAATCTTATCTTGTTCAGGATTCCAAAGAAAACCATTTACGTTGAATAAAATGACACAGAAATAAGAAGGTAAACCCCAACAGAATGATTCGTAAAAAAAAGTATTTACTTAAAACTTAAATCCTGCTCTTCCAACGCATTTTTGTCACTGATCCATGAGTTCTCCCAGCTGCAAGATTCCCTACATGTTTTTCAAAATATTCCACCACAAAAGGGCATGTTTTAGTTTAACATATCACAATTGTGAATTTTTCACTATTTTCATACGATACTAGGTCCTAGCTAATGTTATTTCTTAAATTTTCTGCTGCTGGCAAAGTTATAGATCCGATACCAAAAGCATGAATTCTATCAGTTGGATTGCAGCTGCATACACACCAAAAATTTAAAGCACATTTCCTCTCCAAAAATCCTGGAAACTGCAGTTTGTTAAGGGTGTTGGGAACTGTAGCTCTATGAGAGGTAAACTACAGCTCCCAGGATTCTTTGAGGGGGGAGATATGCTTTAAATTTATAGTATGTCCAATTGAGGATACAAATTTAGTATGCACTAAACACAACAGAACACTGAATGCAAAAAGGATGATGTCACAATTATTAAATAGGTAGGTGAAGGGTCTAATGTTTGACATTTCCTGTATCAGCAAGCAAAGGAGCACCAACACTTCCTTAAGTTTTCTACAGCTTCTGTCCTGGAAAGACAAAACAGAAAATGTAAAGCAGGCCACCAGTCTCTTTCTTTTCAGGGGTGGTGAGTCAGTGCTTGGGCATGGTAATGGTTGTTTTTATTTATTTATTTATTATTTGATTTATATCCCACACTTTCTCCCAGCAGGAGCCCAGGATTGTTGGGGTACTAGGCAAATAGGAAAAGAGCAGACCTTTAAAACAGCCCTTTATTGCTACATAAAATGCCTGGACTAAACTCCACCTATGGACTAGTGCAGCATGCATACTACGTCAGGACCTCAAAAGATCCAAAGAGTACTAACACTGAACCACAGTGCCCCCTCATAATGAGGGTAGCTAATTCAATCCCAACAAGACAGACGCACTGTTGGTTGTTGTGGTAGCTTTTTGATCCAGGTGAATGATGTTCAACCTTGTCCTGTTCTAGATGGGGTCGCGCATCCCTTAAAGGTTCAGGTAAAGAATCTGAAGGCTCTTATTGATCCAACATTTTTTATTAAAGATTCAAATGATTTCTGTGGCTTGAAACACCTTTTATTAGCTACATCTGACAGATCACCTGTAACGTTTCCTGGAGTGGATAGCGTGGACAGTTACTCCTGCTCTGGTAACTGCTCATTCATGCTATTGCAGTGTGTTGTATGTGGGCCTGCCTTTATAAATGGTCCAGAAATAGCCCTTGGTCCAGAATAGGGCCACAAGACTACTAACTGAGACTGGGCATTTTGACCATGTTATGCCTGTGCCTTGTCAGCTGTACTAGATCCAGAGCTTGGAAAAGTTACTTTTTTGAACTACAACTCCCATCAGTCCCAGCCAGCATGGCCACTGGATTGGGCTGATGGGAGTTGTAGTTCAAAAAAGTAACTTTTCCAAGCTCTGATCCCAGTCAGTTTCAGGGCTAAATGTAAAGTGTGCCTTGTTATAAGCTTTAAAGCTCTTAATAGCTTGGGACCAGGTTGTCTGTAAGAGCACCCTCTCCCATATGTACCTGCCTGAACTTTAAGATCCTCTTCAAAAGCTTTGCTCCGAGTGCCCTCACCAAAGTGAAATGAGCAATGACTAGGGAGAGGGCCTTTTCAGTAGTGGCACCCCTGTTATGGAATAGCCTTCATAGCATGGTTCAGCTGGTGCCATCTTTATTTTATTTTTTGCAGAGCTAGGTGAAGACCTTTCTACACCCATGCCTCTTAAATAACTTACATTTTATTTTCTGGGCCTCTCCAGTTTAAACTGAATCTTCATTTTGTGTTTTAATTATATTACAGATTTTTTAAAAGGAATTTGTCTTGGTTTTTATTGTTCAGCATTTCCTTTTAAGATGTTAGTTGGTTTGGTTCAGTTTGGTTTGTAAACCAGCCAGAGAACTCTTGCTACAGGGAAACTATATAAATTCAGACACATAAATATCAACCATCCAGTTGGCTGCAATACAAAAAAAAAAAGTATTTTCCCCTCTCCTGTCATGATTACCAGCTTTCACTGGTCTCTCACAGGAGCCCGGGGTAGCTAGCTTTTCTCTGTCGAATCCTGATACACACATGTAGCCTAGGAACATGAGTGGAAACTATCCATTTGAGTCTGACACAAATGCATAAAGAACCCATTTGAAGAAGTATCCTTAGAAAGGATAAGGGGCAAGAGGATAAAGGGGAAAGAACAGAATGATGCTTCAAGGAAATAAAGAAAACAATATAGGAAACTAGGTGGTCTGTCTCACAACGCAGTATCTTGGATGGCCAGGAGGAGGAGGAGGGACAATGGAATATTAGTAACATTCCAGCATTAAGGGCTCTTTCTTGACCCAAGTGGAGTTTGATTGCCATGTGACTCCAAGGAGCCAAACAAATGGAGCTAGGAAAGATGCTGTTATCTTTTAGAAGTGGGCTCCCTTTAGGATGAAGGGCAGAACAGAAATTTAATAAACAAATACATAAATAAATAAAGTTGGGAGATGGGGCTGTCACAGTGTTCAATGATTGCCAGAGTTGTCCAACTTCTCTGCTTAGAAAGACAGTATTTCTTTCAGACTTAGTGGGAGCGATGTGGTTTGTCTGCCTTGATGGAATGGAAGCTGAGTAAGCTGCGATTTTTTAAGGGACAGGCTAGAGGCTGGAAGACAGAACTGCTCTGTACATGTCATATACAGCTTGAGACACTTGAGAAACTTGAGGTAAAGGTAAATATACAGTAAATACTCTCTGATGTGTTTCCACGGCATTTATGAAATGGGGTGGACTGGATTCTGAAAGGTCACCATCATAGGAAAGCTGCTGTGGTTTCTAGCCTTGGGAGGTCATCAGGCTGCTTGCAATTGACCAAAGCATTTTTGAAGGCTCCTTAGACAGCAGAAGAGGTGCAATAACACTTGTAAGAAGATGATCCTGCTGGAGCATCAAAAGGGCATCTGTGAAAAAGCTTGGTGGACTTCATGATCCAAGCCATCTGCTGGCATCCGCTAGTGCCATCATGCTACCAGCAATATAGCCAACTGTGACTCATATTGCATACAAAAGGCTGCAGGTGTTGATATCTACAGCTTGTCATGGTGTCTGCAGAGCGTAAGTAACTTACAGCAACAGCAGCAGGTAGATTACAGCTCATTAAATACAGAAAGGATTCCAAAAGCTTCCTTCATTCCTTTCATTCTCATTTGCCACTTTAGCACTTATGCCTCTGCTTGGCTGTGGTGGTGGGGAATGCTGTTTTGGAAAGGATAAGGTGAGGAGAAATACAATCCTACAGTAAGAAAGAGAAATAGAAAAGGTCCTCAAATGCAAAGATGTATCACTGAACACTAAAGTCAGGATCATTCAGACCATGGTATTCCCGATCTCTATGTATGGATGTGAAAGTTGGACAGTGAAAAAAGCAGATGAGAGAAAAATCAGCTCATTTGAAATGTGGTGCTGGAGGAGAGCTTTGCAGATACCATGGACTGTGAAAAAGACAAATGATTGGGTGTTAGAACAAATTAAACCAGAACTGTCACTAGAAGCTAAAATGATGAAACAGGTTATCATACTTTGGATGCATAATGAGAAGACATGATTCACTAGAAAAGAGAGTAATGCTGGGAAAAACAGAAGGGAGTAGAAAAAGAGGAAGACCAAACAAGAGATGGATTGATTCCATAAAGGAAGCCACAGACCTGAACTTACAAGATCTGAACAGGGTGGTTTATAACAGATGCTATTGGAGGTCACTGATTCAAAGGGTCGCCATAAGTCATAATCAGCTTGAAGGCACATAACAACAAGAGCACAGCTCCTGTTTTGTTGCTCTAATAAGTTGATGGCTAGTCTTTCCATGGATGATATTTGAATTCTCATAGACATCATCTATGGGGAAGGGTTGTACCTCAGTGGAAAAACACATGCTTTGCATGCAAAAAGTCCCAGGTTCAATCCCTGGCATCTCGGGGGGGAGGCTGGAAAAAGACCCTGCCTGAAACCCTGGAGAGCTACTGACAGCAAAGAATAATAAGCTAAATGGACCAGTGGTCTGACTCAATTAAAGACGCTTGCTCTGTTTTGTAAGCCAGTCTAACCTGAATACTGATTTAGGACTTCTGAGCACTGTTGGCTTTCAAGACTTGCCTCAATGCCTATTTTTTTTTCTTTGTTGATGTTTTGTGATACTTTGCCTCTTGGTAACAGGCTAACCAACATATCTCCCCTTTCCTTTTGACCAGACTCTAGCCTTAAACAACAGTGGCATATCTACAGTGCTTTGTGTAATGGCTGATAGAGTTTTCCCTTTGGTAACAAATAACTTTGGTACTACTGTTTAGTGCTTGGAACATAAAGCCAGTAGGAACAAGAACATATGTGAAACAGCACTCATTATGCTAGGGCAACAGCAGCAAAGCTCAAGCCACCCAGTTCTAGTTCTACGTTTTGTTATGTGTTGGGGTTTTTATTAAGCATTTTTCAAAAAAGAAAATGCAGGTTGGGGGGAGGAAATTCAGAAGGAGGACTTGATCTCAAAGACATGAGGAAAAAACCAGCTCACTCTATTGTGGGATTCCTGTTAACAACAAACTTTGGTACTGTAGTTAAGCAAATGAACTAACTGTAGGAAGAATTAACAAGTGTTTGGCATAAAGAAGGAAAATAAAGTTTAGCACTAATGTGCTAAATGTTCTAAATGAAAGCCAGTTAATAGAGCCAAGCTTCATACATCGAGAGTATGGATTGAGCAGATCTACACAGAGTTTTGGAAGTGATGAATACTCATCATGTGAACGCTTTAAAAGTTGCAACTTTTGGCAGCTCTGTGGGAGCAGGGTAAGCAAGCTTACAGCTGGGTTAGCCAACTTGGTGTCCTCCAGATGTTGTGGACTACAGCTCCCATCAGCCCCAGCCATCATGGCCAATAGACAGGGCTAATGTGAGCTGTAGTCCAAAACATCTGGAGGTTACCACATTGGTTTCCCTTGGCTTAGTGAATGGTGAAGCTGTCACATTACTGCGCATCAAATCCTGTACTGATCCACTCAACCCAAAAAGCGAATTCACAATATAAAGAGACCTTCATGAAGCAGCTGGAGAAAGACGAAGCGAGAGAAGTGGTGTGTGCCAGTTGGGTCAGGGTTGTGAAGCAACCAGGTGAAAACCCCAAGAATGGGAGTAGGGGCATCCAAACGAAAAGGAGGGACACCCCTTAGTTTAGTGTTAAAACATAAAAACCGGTTTTTGGGGAGATATGGGGAGGGAATAGTATCTAATAAGGGGATGAAAATGTGTTGCCAGAAGGTGTGGCCAAGCTGGGGAGTAGGCTGGCCAGAGGGAGGAACGTTTGATTTAAATGTTATTCAAGCTGTTTGTAAACAAACAAAGACAGATGGGTATGCAGATTCAGCACCATATGCCGAAGTGTGGAAAGCCGTGGTGGAGGCTAGACCACAATGGCTTGTTGAATATGAATGTATAAAACTCGGTAAAACGCCTTACAGGAGCAGCAGTAGTAAAAGCAAATTCAGTAGTTTGGACAGGAAAACTTCCTGGAAACTCGTCTGCTCAGCAAGCAGAACTATTTGCAGCAACAAAAGCCTTGAAATTATGGAAAGGGAGGAGAATAAATTTATACACTGACTCTAAATATGTGTTCGGAACAGCCCATGCGTTTGGAGTTTTGTAGAAAGAACGTGGCTTTTTGGGGAGTGATGGTAAACCCATTCAAAATGGAGAACAGATTCAGAACTTTTTAATGTCCCTATTATTGCCAAAAGAAGTATCAGTGATGCATGTACTAGCCCATGGGCGCTGCAAGGACCCTATCTTGAGGCAGGGTAATAAGTTGGCCGATGAGGCTTCTAAAGAAGCAGCCCTAGGAGGAGAGACGGATCCTCCTCTGGAAGGGGCCCTGCTACCTAGTTTGCCCTTAGCCGAGTTGAAACCCATTTATTCTCCTAAAGAAGAAGAAAGAGCATTAGAGGCAAAAGCAAAGAAAAGGGCTGACGGATGGTGGCAAGTACCCAGTGGACATATTATAATACCCAGGCCACTGTTAAGACATTTGGTGATTGCAGCACACAAAGCTACACACCTGGGAGGAAGCGCTTTGGGGGATTTGCTAATGCAACAATTAATTGCACCAGGACTATATGTAGAAACCCAAAGGGCGGCAACTCAATGCCCCATATGTGCAGCACAGAACCCAGCCGGCATTAAACCTCCACACCCAATGGGAGGCAGACCTTGGGCATTTTATCCATTTCAACGTCTTCAAATTGACTTTGCAGAATTGCCCAGAACAAATGGGTATAGATATTTGCTAGTAATCATTGATCAGCTTACAGGATGGCCAGAAGTGTATCCTTGCAGAAATAACACAGCTGCAACGGTAGCTAAAGTATTGTTGAAAGAAATCATTCCACGTTTTATGCTACCAGAAGTAATTGAATCTGATCAAGGACCACATTTCGTCTCATAGATTGTACAGGGTGTTGCAACTCGAGCTCCGGTCTACGCCAAGGGGTGAGACTAAATTAAAACCTTATGAGATGCTGTATGGCAGACCTCCTGATCTGGGTATAAGGAAGGGGCAAGGAGTATCTTTGATAATAGGGGAAACACAGTTACGAGAATATATAATTGCCCTGCAGTCTGTTTTACATGATCTCCATAGGTACGCCAGAGAATTCCAGAGGTTGCCATTGGAAGGTCTAATCCACCAGTTCCAGCCAGGTGACTGGGTCCGTGTTAAGAACTGGCAGAAAGATTCCCTAACTGACAGCTGGGGACCACCACAACAAGTCTTGTTGACAACCCACGCCGCAATCAAAGTCAGTGGGAACCCGAAGTGGATTCATACAGATCGGGTCAAATCTTCTTCCCGAGCAGTGGAATCAGGCAAGGAGGTAGCCAAGGACCTCCCACCAGCTGAGGGACAGGAGGAGGGTCCGAAAGAAAATTGGCTTTCAGAAATAGTGCTCGGTTTCGGCTTAAAAATTAAATTGCGGAGAAAGCAGTGACTTTTGATATCTTCCAGGACCATCTAGTGGGCATCTGTAGAATTACTTAGTTATTGTTTTAAACGGTTTGGATAAAATATGTTTTTAACCATTTTACTGTTGATATCCTCTACAGGAGCAGAGGGAGGTATCGTGGAATTAACCAGAAATATTTCTAAAACGTTTAACCTGACCAGTTGCTGGATATGTACCCCACTAGTAATACAGCAGGGACAAATACCTTTATACCCACTCCCTCTCACAGCTTTGGAATTAGCAGTGGATTATAGAAACAATCAAACCTGGGAAAAGGAGGATACTGCACAAGTTACACCTAGGAAAGGCCTTTGATGCTGGGAAAATTACGAAGGTACAGGTCCATTTGTAGGACATTCTCCCTGTGTGAACACTTGCAAATGGACCACAGTACCTGTTTGGCCCAATGGGATTGTGTGTAATAGTTCAGTTCATAATGATATGCACATCAAGGGCCACGAGTGTACATGTAACTCTTGGGATTCCTTGGTCAAAGAGTGTTACAACCAATCAAATTCAGGTTGCCAGTGCCACCAGTGTAAGACCCATCCAGATTCGTTCTTTTCATCCTGGATATGCCGGCATTTAAATTTCAGTGGTACTTACAAAGATGTTACACGAAGAGTACGATGGGCAAATCAATCAGGTCACGTACAAGTGTGGAATAGCTCACTGGCCCACCGAGATTCATGGTATGGAAAACACTCCTTATCATGTAAGGCAGGCACCAGTAGAAATTCTGCCTTCTTAATATGTAATCATACTTCCCAAAATAGTATCTCATATAGGCCTTTTTATGGTTCATGGTATTCTACCCTTCAAGAGGGAGGTTTATCAGAATTTAATGGTTCCTTGACAAAGACTCAGACATCCATTTGGGCAGATGGAAAGAAAGCTCTCAAACACCATTGGTTTGTATGTGGGGCAACTGCATATACTTCCCTACCAAAGGGATGGACAGGTTCTTGTTATATGGCTTATTTAATTCCACATGTACACATACAGCCCAAGGGAGACCATATATTTCGACCCCTGTATACAAACAACAAAAGGAAAAGGGGGAGCATATTACACCAAGGGAATCATCAATGGGGAAGTAAAGTATGGACCCCCCAAGATTTAATAGATTATTATGAACCATTGACCTGGTCAGCAATCGGATTACAAACATCCAGGCATTTGACAAATGGAGTGCTCAGGCTACAAGCAGTGGTCGAAATTGTAGCAAATGCAACTGGGGATGCCATAAAACTCTTGACACAAGAAATAACTCAGATTCGGAATAAGGTAATTTTACATCAGGAAGGACTGGACTTACTGTTAGCAAATTCTGGAGGACTATGCGCAGTCTTAAATACTAGTAAAGATTGCTGCATAGAAATAGATGATAAATCTGAAATTGTTAATCAGCTAGTGGATCATGCCAAAAGGATAGCATATGTTGGGGATCAACACTGGAATGGAGTGAATATCAGCTGGTTGTGGAATTGGCTCCCAAATTGGGGTTGGATAAGGCATATGTTTGTGATTTTTTGTGTAATACTATTAATTTTGTTGCTTCTTCCATGTATTTTGCCATGTGTCAGATGTATGATGGAAAATGCGATAAAGAATTTAGTGCAAAGACAAATGATGGTCAGGTATCAGAAACTAAACCTAGAGGATTCTATGATTTAATTCTCTAAACGCTTTTGAGGGAGGATTGTTAGAATGGAAAATTTTGAATTAATTTGTTCCATGTGAAATAGATCTTTAATAAAAGCCAATGTTAAGTTGTCTGACATGCAAGGGTTAAGGGATGAAGGCCGACACTGGAACAACAAGTAAGACTTGCATATTTTGTATCGTCTTGTGGTGCTGTGCGTGATTATGCCAGGCCAAGACAAGACTCCCAAGACTCCCACCTGTGTGCTTTGTGCAATCTGCCTAGTGATAGAAGAAAATATATATGCTTGTGAGAACTGTAAGTTTAGACCTCACTGGACTGGCAAGAGCTGCCTGTGAGTCTCCGTTTGCAAACAAAATAAAGCTTTGGTTTGAAACCTTGAGTCTCACGTTGTTTGAGTATTGGGATCTCATCCAGCGGTACGAACCTCGGAATTGAGTGTAACAGGTTAGCCAACTTGGTGTCCTCCAGATGTTGTGGACTACAGCTCCCATCAGCCCCAGCCATCATGGCCAATAGACAGGGCTAATGTGAGCTGTAGTCCAAAACATCTGGAGGTTACCACATTGGTTTCCCCTGGCTTAGTGAATAGTGAAGCTGTCACATTACTGCGCATCAAATCCTGTACTGATCCACTCAACCCAAAAAGCGAATTCACAATATAAAGAGACCTTCATGTTGGCACATGGATGAACCCCTATGTGTCTTACACAGTGTAAAAAAAAGAACCTGGTACCAAATATGAAGAGACAGAAAAAATAGCATACACATTGGCACTTGGTAAATGGCAAATAAGACCTTTCATGTTTTTTTTTATAAGTACTGTAATATCATTAGACCACTTACAGGCCTTTACATTCAAGAGGAATATAAATTTTGTTTTTATAAATTATATATATATATATATATAATAAATACTATATATATATATAATAAATACTATATATATATATAATAAATACTATATATATATATATAATACTATATATATATATATAATACTATATATATATATATAATAAATACTATATATATATATATAATAAATACTATATATATATATATAATAAATACTATATATATATATATAATAAATACTATATATATATATATAATAAATACTATATATATATATATAATAAATACTATATATATATACACACACACACACACACACACACATATACACATATAAACAAAATTTGTATTCCGCTTGAATGTAAAGACCTCTAAGTGGTCTAATTATATTAATGGTATTAATATATATATTATATATATATTAATTTATATATATATAGTATTACAGTGATCAGACCTTGTAGCAGGCTCTGTATCCTAAATTCTGTGCCAGGACAACTCCTCTTATCACATTTCCTCAAGATTCTTAGTGCCACTATGAGATGTTTTGTAGTCAGATATTGAACCCAAGTACCAACTGCGCATGGATCATGTCAGTTATTTAACAACTGAAATAACTAAATCAGTGTTCACTAGTCAAACTTATTGAAGACAGCTTACAGACTAATATGTAAAATACAAGTTACAATAATACAACAGAATATGTTAAAACAGGCAATACACCACATCAATTCCATGGTCGTGGGGGCACCACAGGGAATGCCCTCTACCTTATCCTCACTTACTTCAATAATCATGATGGTTCGTGGGAATGTTAGACAATTCCAACAGAAATCAAATACATGGCCAACGTCCATTTATTCATCCCATGTCCAGAAATCAATCCCGTAAGTATGGATTGGTATTTGCTGTTGTTGTTATCAGTCTGCAAATACATGATATGTAATTGGTGGAGTCCCATCCACCACCACCCATTTTGCATATAACACCACAGTGGAGACTAACATTGCAGTTTTCATCAGAACTGCATGCAATGAATATGAGGCAGAACAAAAATCTGCATCCCTAGTGGTGGGCAGGCAACAAGGGTCTCCATCATCTTAATATGTGGGCTGATGGATATGGGTGCAGGCAGCCCTTCAAATAGCTTGGACTCAAGCTGTTGAAGGCTTTAAAAGTTGAAACTAGCACTTTAAATTGGACTCAGAACACACTGGCAATGGTATCACATGATCCAATCACGCAGCTCCCATCAGGACCGAAGCGGCTGCATTTTGGACCACCTGAAGTTTCCAAACTGTCTTTAAAGGCAGCTCCTCATAGACTGCATTGCAGCAGTCAAGCCTGGACATGACTTGAGCATAGATTACTGTGGCTAGGTCTGAACTCTTTAGTTAGGGCCACAGTAGGTACACTGCCAGAACTGTTGAAATGCACTCCTGGCAACTGCACCACCTGAGCCTCTCTAGTTAGTGCAGAGTCCAGAACTCCCAGACTGTGTATCTGGTCTTTCAGGTAATATACAGTCCCATTCAGTCGTAATGTGCAGTGGTTTCATGCAGATGTTGAACAGCAATGGGGGGGGATAATAGACCCCTGAAGTGCCCCACAGACCAAGGGGCACTGTGAATTTTGCTTTCCTCTTTAAACTATAGGCAATTGATGAAAGGCCAAGAGATTGGGCCTACAGGCTTTTGTGTATTTTAAAAGGTAAACACCTTAAAAGGTAAGGTTTTTTCAGAGCTTGGAAAAGTTACTTTTTTGAACTACATCTCCCATCAGCCCAATCCAGTGGCCATGCTGGCTGGGGCTGATGGGAGTTGTAGTTTAAAAAAGTAAATTTTCCAAGCTCTGGTTTTTCTGAGATACTTACAAGTGGCTCTGCAAGGAAAAAACAAAATGCATTTCTTTTACCTAAATTCCATCACAGGCATAGAGAGATTTATTTTGAAGGATCATGCATGCCCTTTGGCTCTGTGTGAAAAATCAGCCTTCATTCTGAGGCTGCTTCAAACACATTGTATGGGCAAAACCAGTCCCTTTCTCAGGATATTTCATACTCAAATCAAATCACAGCTTCTGGAGCCAACAAGCACCAGGCATTTAAGTTATTGGCCTCTGTAGCAATAAAACTGACAAAGCAACTCATTCTGGGTTGTCAGCAATGCCAATGCCTTTTTGCACAAATTAGCACTACAAACCTGATGTTGTTGTGGCTAGGGGCAATTAATGAGGTTGAATCAGACAGCAAGTTGCTTGCCAGCAGATATGGATGCGTGTGTTGGCCTGTGTCACATTTACACATTTTCAGGGAAACAGCAGCTCAAATAGCCCCAAAACAACAAACAGTGTAAGAAAAGCTACTGAGCCAAAACAACAATGCATCAGAGGCAGAGCAAGCAGGACCAGAACCCTCCAGCGACAAGACAGAAATGAATGTTATCACCTACAATTTGAGAGACTCATAAAAATAGACCAAGACACACCAGGTTTATAAATTGCCTTGGTCCATTAGGAGGTACAGATCTTTCCCTCAATGCTCAAATTAGTTTCCATAAAAAAAAGATATCTGAAAGCAGAAAAGTTGACATGACAAACATGAAAATTAGGGATGAGGGAGAAATTGATTCAGTTCTAATTTAAAGGCAAATCTACCTAATTTGCACTTTCTGAAACAATATGTGAACCAAAACACAGCCATTCTTCAAAATTTGCACTTCTCCAAAATTTGCAGTGCAGTTCCCAGTGAAGGAATGTGTACAAAAATGTATATACTAGGTAAAGTGTTCATAAAAATCCTTATTTTCATGAAAATAACATGAAAATGTATTATATTGGAGAAATTGCTTTGCAAAAACGTGTACATTCAGAGAATTCAGAGAAATTTGAAGTGCTGATGAATTTTTTTTACAAATTAACAAACTGATGTGGAAATGTGGAAAACTGAATTTAAGATCTGAAAAATGAGAAATTGAGAGAAACCAAAATTGAGCAGATTAACACATCCCTAATGAAACTGAATGCTAGACAGCAGCAGACTGAATGAGCTGGAAAGTAATTTTCATTAGCATCCACAGCATCAATGCAGAGGCAGGAAGTCACCAGTTCTACCCTGTCTCAAATAGGATCTAGAAGGCATCTCTCAGTGGTGTTCAAAAGGAGCAAACGTATTATACATGTTGTTATCCTGGTGGCTTCAACCTCACAAAGGTCATTCTCATCATCCTATTTAAATTCAGCACTAGGTGCTAGATGATGAACAGAAGTGATATAGTCTCTATCATATGGATTAAATATCAACAGTAGAACAAGACAGGAAAGCTTAAGGACAGACAATACAGTGAGTCCTGGCAGTGGAAATGTAGAAACAATTAAGCTTATTCTAGAATGGCAATGGGTCTTGGTATTATAGCAGAAACCAGTTGATCCTATAAAGCCTCTTGTCATTGTACACTCTGGGATGCTCAGGAATTCCATACCTGTGATTCAACTGCTATAAAATACCAGATCAAAACAGAATCAAAACCACGTATGAGTTTTTATGATGCTGCAGAAAGTCTAAGCAGCCAGTGTCTGCCTCTCTCTCCCTTTCCATTGCTCCACATAACCCATTTTCAAATGCCTTAGAACCCAGGAGAGGCTTCTCATGTCTCTCCATGCCCAAGAGCCAGAGGGTTAGGGAGGCAGATCATCACCTTGAGAAATCCTGCAAAAATTTACATATGAAGCACATTTTCCTTTTCAAAAGTTGAAAATTCACACATACAAAAATAAGCTGATGCCTAATTACTTCATGTTTTCTAACATGCCGAAAATGTACTACTACCACGACTCCTGGAGGAAAAAATAGCTGCATTAGTAGCACACTAAAAAATGCTGGCAAAACTATGTAATAAGACAAGCTAGGAGCTAAGATTTTGTTGTTCTAGAAATGTTCTAAGGTACAGCCTCTGAGTAATAGTATACATGACCCAAATTATATTTTGCAGTGAAGGCTTCAACAGTAGAGCCATTGACTTTTTCTCCTGATCAATAATTTCTCACAGTTGTGAGTGTGCAGTCCAAAAAGGCATATTAATGTACACCTGCTGGCAGAATGACCCCCTTGTGCACAGTTACTGCATGAAGGAACATACTCTTAATTTCTGTGGGAAGTCAAACAAGACTCTTGCAGAGTTACATTTTGTTTGAATTCAGGTGCACTGCCAGGTTTTGAACAAATAAAACTGGTTATACAGATGACAGTGTTAATGTTGAAAGAATTTTAATCTGGATTCAGACTTTTCCCATTTGCTACTTCAGCTGAGTAATATCAAACAATTTTATGTACAGGTGCATAATTACTATTCAAATGACTAAAAAGTACATAGTGTCGGTTTTATTTGAAAAAATGTGGTTTTGTTACCAAGAAACATACTTTTTAAAAAAAAATCCTCTATGAATGCTACAAATTCAAGGCAAAAGGAATAATGAGCTGCATGCAATTGTGCCCCCCTGCTTATAGAAGGCTCTTTGCTCCAGTGGAGGCTTCCATGAATGAAAGGGGGATGAGATTTTTGCAAATTCCCCCTTTCTCCCTCAATGCCACCCTGTTCCAAAGGGTCCCCCAACCCTTTGGAGCAGATGGGGGGTACAGAGGGGAAAACAGCTGGATTTAACTGACTTCCATGAATGGACACAATTGGATATAATCCAATATTGTTAAAACTGGATAAAAGGGAGAGCAATGAAAGAAAAAAGGACTAAAAGAAAGAATCCAGGAGACATTTTTAATGACTGTTGTGCTGTATACAATTAGGAATTATGTGCACACACATACGTATCTAGAGATGTGAAGGTCAGGAAAAAATTGAAAACTTCAGGAATAAAACCCTGGGCTTTTTACGTTTCCCCCCAATTTTTCCAGGCCTTTACATCTTTATACACACCCAGTTGTGGAACACTCTTTCTAGGGAGACTTGCCTGACATACACATAGTTGCCCTTTTGATGCCAGGCAAATCCTTCTTTTATTCTCCTAGCCATTTTAACATCAATTTAATATCTGTTTTAATATCAATGGAGTTTCTTAGGGTGCAATCCAACTCACTTTCCACCAGGCTTGGGGGAGATGGATGCTGCAGGCCCCCGGCTGTGCTGGCATGCTCCCAGCGAGCCCTCTGCTGCAGATGAGCTGCAGCACCACCAGGACCCTGCTGGGGACATCAGGCTAGTGGACAGAGGGCCAATGGAAGCCACTAAATGGGGCGGTGGGGATTTACACGAGATCCTTCTCACGTTCAGAGGCCTCCCCCAGGTCTTGATCCGCCTGGAATCTCCATTGGCCAAAAGGCCTGCATAGTAAAAACATTTCCTTGTGGAGCGCTTACTCCCCAGGAGGCCTATTAATAGGAGCTGACACTTCCTGGCTGGCTCATGCACGTGGCTCCCAACAGAGCCAGTGTAGAGCCAGGCTGGTGGCTCCTGAGTGAGAGGAGGATCCTTTCCACCAGGTCCTCCTCTACCAGCCTCCCTTCCACCAGCTCCCCAGCATTTGGATTGCTCTCTTGAGATCTGATAATTGTAACGATAGAACATCAGCCTTTGTGATTGACAAGGTTAAGCTTTTGAGGCAATTCTCATGTGTAAAACTGTTTTCTGTGTTCAGCCTGAGTTTTATTCTTGTACTGGGTAATCAGTATTTTGGTATTTGATTGCATCATCAGGTTTTTAATCTTTCTTTGTACTAAAAACTGTACGTCACCTAGAGGATTTATGAGACACCTAATAAATATAAGTAAATAATAATCTAGCAGCAGCCTTTACATCAGGCTTCAGTACAGAAAGAAAGAGAAGGGATGCAGCTGGGAGACCAGCAACTATTGGCACCTCCTCTTCTTGAACTTCCCCACCCCAGCTGGTCATTCGAAGAACTTGTAACTTAGAGCTTTCACCTGAGTTTGCTGATTTCTTCCTCCTGCCCAATGTTTTTTCCTTTTGTGTCACGTACGCCTGAGGGCAGGGACTGTCATGTTTGTGGTGATCTTTAAGTTGCTCTGGAACCTTTTTTGGCTGAAGAATGAGAGAAAATTCTTTCAGTAAATAAGACCTCTACATCCATGGCCATCGAAGACTGTAACATTTACAACAGCTACCACTTTCTGCTTTCAATCCTTTCTGACTTGGAAGGTCATTTCCTGCTCCGTTTTACCTCATAGACTCCACAACCCAAGACATTTACCAGTAGTACAGTTAGGCAATTGTAGGCTCTGGATATAATGGGGTGTGCCCAATGCTAGTCCTACTCAGAGTAGACCCACTAAAATTAATGAACATGACTAACTTATGTCTGACCAAGTTCTAGTAAGAGTAGATTCATTGAAATCTAATGGACCTAGCACTGGATATAATCCAGTGGTCTTACAGGGCCCCACTATTTAAAAAGAGGTTAGTTTCTTCACAGACGTCCAATATGTGGGAAGCCCACCATGCTGCATTTGGGGCCCTTCTGTTTATTCTGCTGAGTGGAGCCCCTGGGCGCCTACCCCAAAGGCCTGCCCTGACTCCAGACAGCTTGATACTCTCAGTGGAGCAGGACGTGTCATCTTATTTTGCACCCTGTCCCATTTCAAAAACATTTGTTATCAATAAGAGCACAGCATCCGACTCTCATCATATGGCAAGAGGCAACCATGTTCTGTATTGCAGGGAAATATTGAAACATATGTCTTAATGGTTCCCAGTTTGTAATGCTCTTTGTGGTTTCATTTTGGAACTACTAAACATAATTGATTTTTTTTTTAAAGTGCCAGCCTTGATGCATACAAACTGGCTGTGGTAAAAGTCAGGGCAGTCCAGGGTGGAAGCAAACAAGTTCAGGAACAATCTTGACAGGGTGAGAAACCAATCTTGATTTGGCCAAGTTCTGGGTAAGCTGGCAGAAAGAACCATAGTCAGCCCTGGCTAGTGCCAGTAACACACCAACCTGTGGGGAATTCTGTGTACGTGCCCCAGTGTTGATGGGAAACTGCTGTACTGAGCTCATGGCATGACACTGTATGAGCAGCGATCTCAGAAGTAGTGCAGACTGGGAAGTAAAACTGAGTCATGGCCCCAGGCAAGAAAAAACAAATACATACCAACAGTTCCAGTTTTTATGAGGGAACACATTTTCCTCACAAACTGATATTTTAACCTAATATTATTATCGAGACACGCAGGAAACTCAAAAGCACAGTTGGGCTCTTCTTATGCTAAAACTTGTACAAAAACACATCAAATGTGTCCCTGCTCAAAAGAATCTTACAGGCCAAGATGGCATGCTGATTACTAGAGACAGCTAGGGATGGGTGACTCTATCCTTTTCAGTTTCTCTGTTTGTCATTCTTCCAGTCTTAAGTTCAGTCCTCTAAGTTTCCACATTTATTTCTGATTTAAAAAAAGCTTCTGAATATTAGTCAGCATTTTAGTGTGAATTTCTCCTAATATGCACATTTTTAATTTTGCCTAACATACGCATTTTGCAAAACAAATTTCACTAATATATGCATTTTATGCACACTTTATCCTAGTATATGCATTTTTTGTACACATCACTTGGCAGGAAAACCACTTGGTGGAATTCGTGTGAATTTTGAAAGAGTCAGTTCATGTACTGTTTCGGAAAGTGCAAATTAGGTAGATTCCCCTTTAAATGCAAACTGAACAGAACCCCCCCTCCATCCCTATCAACAGCATATGTCCCACATAAGTATTTAAAAGCTTGTGGCAAGCTGCTGGCCTCTGGGCAGAAGGTGCTCTATGTGTGTTGTGGGACTTGATGCCTTCCTTCTAAAACACAGCCCCCTATGCAACATTGCAAGATCAAGATGGCGGCCGGAGGCATAACCAGGCTCTAATTTCTCCCGGCCGACCGAGTGTTTAACCAGCTATCCAGCTCTTTTTCACTGGACTGTTCACCTGTTTAATCCAATTATTTTTTTGAGGATCTAAGGCTTCCAAGGAATTTATCTGCTACTCATTTGCTAACCTTGTGAATCTTAAAAGCTTTGAAAGGCCTAATCTCTCCAGCGTCTCCGGCGACTTTCCTTATCAGCAGCTGTGCGTGGGAAGCCGAACGGCCTTAACTTACAAGCGGTTATTGGCAGTGAAAGGAGCATTATCCATCTTAAACAGGACATGAACAACATTATCAAGGTAAAACCAAAACCAAGAAAATGATTCTACTTTGAAGAACAATGCCACATAGATGTGTCTCTCTTTGCATCTGTAGTTTGGCGACAGCAATAAAGAAATGTAAAACAAGATCATCATCCCTCCCTGTTGGATTGCTGTTGTTTGATTTGCACTATATCCTGCAGGATTGGGTCCCAGGAACCTTAGCCAGCCGTGGTTTATTTTTTCCATCTACCCTTTGGAGGGATATGTTGACTGCGGACTGAGGGACGTGTGGAGACCTTTTTGCCTACAGGAAGAGGAACATTGTTGTTGCTTAGAGAAAGAGAGCAGCTGTGGCTGCTACTTTGGTTCTTACATACAGCATTTGTTCCAGCTGCCCAGGGAGTGAGAGCTATTATTGCTGTTTGCTCCTGTCTTCTTTTGATTGTCATCATTGCTGCGCTTCTCATTGAACTGCTTGTACTGGGAAGATCTGCTGCTGGGCATAATGAAGATGGCGGCGTAAGAGCTCGCTACGGCTGGAGCTCCGCCACCATATGTTTCTTTTAACACCTTTTAATCACCTTTTAGCGTTATTTTTGGGATCAGGAACGCCTCCCCTCCATTTTATAACTTGCAATAAGTTTGGCTGTATTTTAATTTGTTTGTTTGTTTGTCTGTCTGTTGTTGTGTGAATGAGATTGAGTGAATGTGTGTTTGTGTTTATGTTGTTTAAGTGTTTTGCTGTATTAGATTTATTTTAAGATGTGCCTGGGAGAACATGCCTTGGGCCTCGCAGGGAGATTTTCGGGGGCCCCAATTAACGTTGTGACGGGTAATGGGAGGTATGGCGTTGGGAGGAGAACGTGCCAGGTAAGGGGAACTCGTCCCAGACAAGTTGTATCTGTGTCTTGTTCCGGTTCTCCTCCTATCCACAGGACTGTTGGTTGTACTGTCAGCCAGCTCTCGGATCTCCAGGTGCTGCTTTTAAATGCTAGGTCGGTCATTAATAAAAAACCCCTTATCCACGATTTGATTGTGGAGAAGGGTGCCGACCTTGTGTGTATTACCGAAACCTGGGTGGGTGAGCAGGGAGGAGTTGCTCTTTCCCAGCTTTGCCCACCTGGGTATTCGGTGCAGCACTGTGGTAGATCTGAGGGCCGGGGAGGTGGGGTTGCTGTGGTCTATCGGAGTTCTTTCTCTCTCACTAAGCACCCTGTCCAGACGGCGACTGGTTTGGAGTGTCTTCATCTTGTGCTGGGCCAAGGAGACAGATTGGGAATACTATTGGTGTACCGCCCACCTTGCTGCCCAATGGCTTCCCTAGCTGAGCTGACGGAGATAGTCTTGGAGGTATTGTTGAGATCCCCCAGACTTGTGGTACTGGGGGATGTCAACATTCATGCCGAGGCTGTCTTGTTCGGGGCAGCTCAGGACTTCATGGCCTCCATGACAACCATGGGGCTGTCTCAAGTTGCTACTGGCCCGACGCATGTATCAGGACATACTCTTGATTTGTTCTTCGCCACTGGTCATGGAGATGGTGATCTGAGGGTGGGGTATTTTTCATCTACTCCATTGTCATGGACAGATCACCGCTTGCTGAGCTTTAGACTCACGGCAACCCTTTCCCTCTGCAGAGGTGGGGGACCTATTAAGTTGGTCCGCTCCCGGAGGCTTATGGATCCTGTTGCTTTCCAGAGCGCTCTGGGAGTTTTTCCGGCTGATAGCACTGGCGCTCCTGTCGAGGCCATGGTCGATCTGTGGAATGCGGAGATGACCCGGGCCATTGACATGATTGCTCCCACGCGCCCCCTTCGGTGCAGAACTCAAACAGCACCGTGGTATACCCCGGAGCTGAGAGTGATGAAGCAAGAGAGAAGGAGGCTAGAGTGCAGGTGGAGGCGAACTCCTGACGGATGTAGTCATTCTTTGGTGAGTGCTTCCACTAAGTTGTATGTAAAAGCGGTTAGGGCGGCAAAAAAGTCATATTTTGCTGCCACCATTAGATCATCTCTTTGCCGCCTAGCGGAGCTTTTTAGGGTGGTACGAGGGCTTTTACATTCTGGCCCTCCTGATACTAAGGAAACATCGGAAGCTCGCTGCAACGAATTTGCGGAGCACTTCCAGGATAAGATTGCTTGCATCCGTCGGGACTTAGACTCTGATGTTATGACAGATGACTCCATTGAAGTGTCCAGAGCGCGGTCTTGTCCTTCATTGTTGGATGAGTTTCAGTTGGTGCAGCTCGAGGAAGTGGACAAGGTGCTTGGAATGGTGCGGGCGACCACGTCTGCCCTTGATCCTTGCCCATCTTGGCTGGTGAAGGCCAGCAGGGCTGTAACCACCGGCTGGGCCAAAGAGGTGATAAACGCCTCCTTGAGAGAGGGAGTAGTCCCTGGTAGTCTCAAGGAGGCAGTAGTGAGACCTCTTCTAAAGAAACCTTCTTTGGACCCAGATATTTTGAACAACTATAGACCGGTGGCGAATGTCCCTTTTTTGGGCAAGGTCCTGGAGCGGGTGGTCGCCGGCCAGCTCCAGGCGCTCTTGGATGAAACCGATTATCTGGATCCGTTTCAATCCGGTTTTAGGCCTGGTTTTGGCACTGAAACAGCCTTGGTCGCCCTGTATGATGACCTTTGTCGGGAGAGGGACAGGGGGAGTGTGACCCTGTTGATTCTCCTTGATCTCTCAGCGGCGTTTGATACCATCGACCATGGTATCCTTCTGGGGAGGCTCGCGGAGTTGGGGGCACTGCTTGGCAGTGGCTCTGCTCCTACTTAGCGGATCGTCGCCAGAAGGTAGTGCTTGGGGAACATTGCTCGACACCCTGGACTCTCCATTGTGGAGTCCCTCAGGGGTCGGTCTTGTCCCCCATGCTCTTTAACATCTACATGCAGCCTCTGGGTGCGGTCATCAGGAGTTTTGGAGTGCGTTGCCATCAGTACGCTGATGACACGCAACTCTACTTCTCCTTTTCACCTTCTTCAGGTGAGGCTGTTGATGTGCTGAACCGTTGCCTGACCGCGATAATGGACTGGATGAGAGCTAATAAACTGAAACTTAATCCAGACAAGACTGAGACACTGTTGGTGAGCTCTTTACCTGCCCAGATGGTGGATGTTCATCCTGTTCTAGATGGGGTTACACTCCCCTTGAAGAAACAGGTTCGTAGCTTGGGGGTCCTTTTTGACCCTTCCTTGTCGCTTGAGGCTCAAGTGGCCTCGGTGGCACGGAATGCGTTTTACCATCTTCGCTTAGTAGCCCAACTACACCCCTATCTGGACAGTGACGATCTCGCCTCAGTTGTTCACGCTCTGGTAACCTCTAGACTGGACTACTGTAATGCGCTCTACGTAGGGCTGCCCTTGAAGACCGTTCGGAAACTTCAGCTAGTGCAAAATGCGGCAGCCAGGTTGTTAACGAGGACCCGCTGGTCTGCGCATATAACACCTGTCCTGGCCCGCCTGCACTGGCTGCCTATTTGTTTCCGAGCCAGATTCAAGGTGCTGGTTTTGACCTATAAAGCCTTACACGGTGTGGGACCACAATACCTTGTGGAACGCCTCTCCCGCTATGAACCTACCCGTTCACTTCGTTCAATATCCAAGGCCCTCCTCCGGGTACCAACTCATCAGGTTGCCCGGAGGATTGTTATTAGATCTAGGGCCTTTTCTGTGGTGGCCCCCGAACTGTGGAACAGCCTACCTGTGGAGATACGCCTGGCGCCTTCGGTACTTTCTTTTAGGCGCCAGGTTAAGACCTGGCTATACTCCCAGGCATTTTAATGTTCAATGTGTTTCATTTAATTTTTTTTCCGTTTAACTTGTTGCTGATTTTATTGTAATTTTATTGTAATATTGTATTTTAATCTTGTTTTGTTCACCGCCCAGAGAGCTATTCGCTATGGGCGGTTTAAAAATGAAATAAATAAATAAATAAATAATAAAATGCTAGATGAAAGCTGTTTTTACTTTTAGGGGGAATCCTTTGAAAGCAACCAGTACCATGTAGAGATCGGAGGGGGGGGGAGAGAAAGGAACCACTGATGTACATACAGAAGGGCTTATGTAAGCCTAAGGGGGAGTTTGGATCCCATTCCAAGTTACATCTGTTATTCCACTTAACACAAGTATTCACATGTTGAACTGGGCATGCAAAGTACTAAAAGGTCAGAGAACAGCATATAATGTGAGACTAGGAAAGACTATTAAAACTGCCTTCCGCATTGCACAACCAATTGAATGCTGAAATCATTCATAACTATAAGCCCAGGGGAGTCCAACACTACCTCCCCAAAACCACCATGGTTAGCTCAGATGAAGTCTGTTGGGCAGCAAGTTGGATGATGCACCAACAGGATCCTAATACTATTTCAGTCACCCACCCTAAAGAGCAGACACTCAAAACTAGGTGAATGCCGGATAAGGCACCTGGAAAATGGGCAAGAATCAGGATACTTGATCCAGTTCTCATCCCACCAGTTCTCTGTGATACGTCAGCAAGGTGCCATTTATTTATTTATTTTTATAACTTCTCCATAAACTGTATCTGATTTGGATCAGACTAAATGGGGGATCCCTGGAGGTAGAAAATCCATTTGTGTGTGTGTGCGTGCACACATCTCACTGAGTGAACACACACACACACACACACCCCTCTCTCTCTTTCACTGGGTGAAAGTCATCCTCCCCCACCTCCAGCACAAGATAATCTCACACTGGGTAAAAGTCATCCTTCCCACCACAAGAAACTAAGATCAAAACTGTTGGAAATGCTAAGATGGTTAGACACTATCCACACCCAAGTTGCAAAGCGCCGCCTTTGCCACTGCCCAGAACTGGTACTTGGTCAGGGGCTGGCCACCCCTGTGTGTAAATAGGTAGCCGTTCTGCAGTACCCAGACCGCCATAAAGTGCCACAGGGCTGTTACTAAGCAGAGCTCTTCTTGTCAGGAGGGGGATAGTATAATCACACGTCCCTTCCGATGCTCACAGCTGAGAAAACCGAGGGCCCATCTACTGCTCTCACTTTTCTGGGCATTGAGATCGATGCCGTGGCCCAGTGCTGTAGGCTGCCTCAGGACAAACTGGCGGCTCTGCAAGAGAAAATCCTGGGCGTGGATATGTCTAGAAAGATTACAATGTCCACATTCCAGGAATTGGCTGGCCACATGAACTTTGCATGCAGGGTTATAGCACCCGGGCGCACATTTCTGAGGTGCATATATGATGCCATGGCCGGTTTATCATGACCTCAGCATCAGATACGGGTTTCTGTCACTATTAGGGCTGACCTAACAGTCTGGTCTAGTTTTCAGCAGGACTTTAATGGAATCTCCCTCTGGAGAAAGGACCACCTTTCAGAGGCTGAACTACAGGTGCACTCGGATGCCTCAGGCTCTTTCAGTTTTGGTGTTATTTTCAATTATTCATGGTGCCACAGCAGCTGGCCGCAGGCCTGGGCTCAGGTTGGGTTGACCCAGGATCTCACCTTTCTAGTGGTTTTTCCCGTTGTTGTGGCAGAGCCTGAAGCATCCGAGTGCACCTGTAGTTCACTGCACATTTCTACATCTTTGTGAAGTTTTCTAAAGTCCTCATGAAAATTTATCATCATTTTAGTGCAAATTTCTCCTAATATACACATTCTCGAATACATCTGTCCCCTAATAAACACATTTCTGCAAGCAGTTTTCTCCTAATACAATGCATTTTTGTATGTTATTTTCATATGCATTTTAATGCACACTTCACCCTAGCATAGGCATTGTTCCACACACTACTTAGCTGGAAAACTACATTGCTAAATTCAGAGAAGTGTGAATTTCTAAGGATGGCTGTGTTTTGGTTTGTATATTGTTTCAGGAAGTGTAAATAAGCTAGATGCACCTTTAAATGAGAACTAAACTGAATTTCTTCCCCTTCCTTAGCGAGGACTGGAAGAATCCTAAGTGCCAGTTCTTTGGGTTTCAGGTTTGGGTGAATAGGCAGGGATAAGACTGTTTTAAAAAAACTTCTTGTCTTCCCTCCTAATAATTAGTGCTGGGATAGTGACTCAGAGATAGCTCAGATCCCTATCCCTACCAGCTTTTGCTTAAGAATGCGTGGCACAGAATGGTGAAATATTTTACAGCCCCTTTCCACCCTCCTACTTACACAATCTGGCATAGCAAACAAGACAACAGATTTCTATGGGACATCAGTGAGCAGTAGGAAGGGTGACATCAAAACAAGCCTCTAATCAAAAGCACATGGCATTTTGGCTAGAAGAGATACAAATGCTGCTTGCAGCCACTTGCTTGGCCCAAAGAGAAACAGAGGCTAAATTCAATTCACAAATATACTAAAAGGAGACTAAAGCCACAATGCCAAGTAGGGCCCAGTATCAGAAAGCCAAAAAGACTTACTGAGTGCAATTGGACTGACACAAAGAAGAATAGGCAACCATTTTCTGCTATGAGTTATAACATGCTGCTAGGCAGAATCTACTGGGGAAAGGATCGGAGTTGGGTGATAGAGCACACCCTTTGCATGCAGAAAATCCTAAATTCAATCCCCAACATCCTCAGGTAAAACAGAGAAAGGCTCCTACCTGAAAACCTGGAGAATAGCTGCCAGTCAGTACAGACAACATTGAGCTAGACAGACCAATGATCAGGCACAATAAGGTAGCTTTCTATGTTCCTATGGCTCTTCCCAACAGAAAGCACAGAAAACTAGAATCATGGTATTAGGCAATGAGTTCTATCCTCCTTCAAAGGTGAGGATAGGGGAGCAAGCCAGCAGGAAAACCACTTTCTGTTGGTTCAGGCAGGCAGAATCAAGGCAACTTCAACAGCAGGTGAGTCTACCATCCAGCGACATATAGTTCAAACTTGAAAGAGAGAAAAAGAGTTAGAACCCTTTACCTAAGAAAGTATGCAACACATTTTCCCCTCTGCATATGTAAGGAAGAAGTATACATGCCAGAGTGGCAATAATGGTCCCAGTTAGACCTGCTGTGGTAAAACATGTGCTTGTTCATTCATATCCCTGAAAGTGACCCTTAGGCATGATGGCAGTTCAATCCTCAGAAAATAAAAATCATACTAGGAGAAAAAGCACTTTTCTCCATAACAAAGCCTGTGTGATAAAGTACACATGTACTGTGTGTGTGTAAAGTACACACACCTTCAACTCCATGATGAGATAATTTCTAAGAGTTGAAGCTCTGGTCTTATCCGATGAAACCTGTTCAGGAAGGCAGCTAGGCTTGAATTAGAATGTGAATAGGTTTAGCTACCCTCCTAAACAGATTTCATCAGGTTAAGACCAAAATCTCAGCTCCTATACAGCATCTCATCATGGAGATATTCACACACAATGCACCCAGGCGCAGATGGAAGCCCTTCTTCTAATACCTAGTAGTAAGTCTATCTAATCTTAAGATTGAAATGAAATGGAAATGCCTTCAAGTTGATCGTGACTTATGGCGACCCTATGAATAGGGCTTTCATGGTAAGCGGGATTCAGAGGTGGTTTACCATAGCCTTCCTCTGAGGCTGAGAGGCAGTGACTGGCCCAAGGTCACCCAGTGAGTTTCATGGCTGTGTGGGGATTCGAACCCTGGTCTCCCAGGTCATAGTCCAACACCTTAACCACTACACCACACTGGCTTTCAATCTTAAGATTAACCATTTATAAATTTTGTAGAACACAAATGGAGAACCAGATGTTGTTAGATGTCAGCTCACATGAGCCTTGCCTGCATGGCCAATGGTCAAAGATGACAGGAATTATATTCCAAAATCTGGTGGGTCACAGGTTTAATATCCATTGTGGAAAAAATACTAGCGATGACTCTACAAATCTCCATTAGATAGCTCCTTCCCAAAAGAACACAGAGGCTGAGGTGTGCTACAAAACGATTGAGCACTGATAAATGCCATGAGGAGAGTAAGCCAGGTCTATATATGCTCTCTTAACCACTGGGTCAAGGTAACCATGGAGATGCTCTTACATAGCAGGAACTTCTTAAAGGGCATAGAGTCTGCAAAATGTGGCCGCACTGTATCCTAGGTGTGATAGAATACTGAATCAATTTGTGGAATGAAATACTGCTCAGAATCCAGAAAATGTTTGCTAAACTTTGAGTCTGTTGAATACACATTCTAGTCATAGGCTGATGGGTTTGGCAAATGTAATTACTCCCACTTTCCCAGACAGAGGTCCAGGATAGCACTACAGGATTTCATTTCCTTTGGAAGATAGCACACTGATGATTGTGGTGTCTATGCAGGATCTGTTTTATTTGCAAATATTCAAACAGAACAGAATGAGAATAGATGGCTATGTTCTACGTCCACAGTTGAAGAGAGTATGCCTCAGTTGCTGAGAATCATAAGTGAGTGCTCTTGCGCTCAGATCCTGTTTTCAGGCTTTCCACAGGCATCTGGTTGGCCACTGCGAGAACAGGATGCTGGACTAGATAGGCCACTGACCTGATCCAGCAGGACTCTTATTAGATGCTGTTACAATAGGCAGCAAAACCTGTGATCCCTTATCACAGTGGTGGGTAACCTTTCAGTTCAAGGGTCCTTTTCCCTGGTGAATAACCTTCCAGGGGTTGCACGCCAGCAATGCCAGGGTCAATGCCAAAAGGAGACAGGCCACCCCATACTGTCTATCATACACACACATAAAGCATCCACACATAAGTGCCCCCACATACATCCATTCTCATACATAAGATCCACTAATTCATTCATTCTGTCTCCCTCGCACAAGCACTCACCACTGGCCCCCTCCAGCAATTAGGCTTGGAAAAAGAATGAGGAGCGTTGATCTTCATTTGCAGCTCAAGGACAGGGGACAGTATCACCCATTCATTCATTTCTCTCACCCTCCCACAAACACTTCTGCTTCCACACAGAAATTAGGCTTGGAAAAAGTATGGGGGGGTGTCGATCTTCATTTGAAGCTCAAGGCCAGGGGGGAGTATCATGTTCACAAAGCAACAGTTCTAGCCAAGTCCAAGTTTGCACTCCAGTTTTGGCTAACTTTTCCTAAAGTTGTACTGCCAGGCAGGAGAAGCTGACAAATTTAAACGAACTGAATCTCCTACCAACCAGATTCTAATGTTTCTTACATTCCTCAAGGCATTAAAGAGATTCCAAAATATTAAAGCTCTTTTTTTTAATATCATAGATCGCCTATGAAGTTTGTCATGGAAAATCGTTAGTGATTGGCTGACTTGATTAGCATGAGTGAACCAAACTCATGTAATGATATTATAGATGCTTATATTATTAAATGCATACTGGCCTGCATACACATGTTATGTACTACAAGCAAGACTGGTCTACAGGATCTCCACCTTGAGACAACCACCAAGCTACCAGGGCGAAAAGAAATACCATAACATACACTTGCACCACTTTCCATTCAGGTGGCACAGGGAATCAACAAATACAGGGATCATCACGGTTAATCCCATTCCCATAGATGCTTGCCCTATGCAGATATAATTCTTAATTAGGGATGTATGAAGGTGTTGATTTCACTTTATCTCGGTTTCTTTTTTCCAATCTTAAATTCAGTTTGACATTTCTACATCAGTTTGCAACAAACTCCTCAGCAGCATTTTCATGCAAATCTCTCCTAGATTACACATTGTTATATGCAATATTGCCTAATATACAGGTTTGCAAAGCAATTTTTCCAAATATGAATTTTTGTATGTCATTTTCACAAATATATGCATTTATATGCACCAATTTACCCTAGTATATGGGCATTTTTGTACACATTACTTGGCTGGAAAACTGCACTGCAAAATGTCGAGAAGTGCGAATTTCTATGGATGGCTGTGTTTCAGTTTGCACATTGTTTCAGAAAGTGCATTAGTTAAGTTTTCCTTTAAATGCTAACTGAATCGAGTTCTCCCCCATCCCTATGCTTAACCATGTCATGTTGCTTTTAATAGTGAAACTGTGGTTTAGCTTAGCAAGGCTATGCCCTGCCCTCAGAGACTTATATTGGGAAACACCATCAAGATACACTTTGTAAATAAAATGGCTGGAATAGGCCTGATGGCTGAAGGAATTGTTCAGTATTTCACTTCTAGCACACAGTTATTCACAGGGCTGAAAAAAATCCAAGGCACTTACAATTTTGGATTCTGGTGCCTCCGATTTTCAATATTTTCCCAAACCTGACATTCCAATGGCATTGTTTAATCAGACAAATAGCTCACAACATGAATTTAACACACATTAAAATTTACAGGTATATATAGCCACCTTATATGCTGCATCGTTAGAGCGGAAGTAACATGCTACCAAGTACACAGTGGAAAGTCCTGGTGATGCAAGACTGTTGTAGCCTTCACTGTAACTATATTTTTTTCCTGGCACCCTGTGATTATGCTGCTACTATTGGTTATCAAGATGTCCGCCTGTGCCTACAGCTAATCCTCCAGGGAATTAAGCTTATGCAACAGATTTATATTAGCATAAGCTTAGAAGCTTAACTGAGAGGAAAATATACTGACTTCATACATCTATCAGAAATATAGGCACTAAAAATGTTCCATATGCTGTTCACACACCCAAATTTTAACTTGGTTCCTAGACTAGATTACATTCCAAGTGGAGATCTGGTTCACAATGGCAAAAGAATTCACTTTTAAGGCTACAGGCTTAAATATTCCATTTATTAAAGAAGCAATACTTCTCAAAGCATTTAAAATAAAGGCTAGTTAGTTATTTTCATCAGTGAGAATTGCTCGCAACATGAATAACTTATATTTATAATAAATAAATAAATTTAGCTGATTTATCCAACATGCTAAATGTATCTAAGCTCTATATTTTGCATATGATTCTCAGGAGGGGCACAAAGCTCATTGCCTCCAGAGCAGCCTTCCCAACCTCGAGTCCCCAGATGGTGTAAGCATACAAATATGCCTGGAAAATAGCCATGAAGGCTAGAGATGATCTGGGGGGTGGGGGTGGAGTTACAATTCAACAACATACGGGGACCCAAGGTTGGGGGAGCTGGTCTAAAGTATAAAAATGTGATCAAACTTTAAAAAATAGGTTTAAAAATTAGCAAAGCTTTGTTTTTTGTTATCACATTATTAAGCCACTATCTGCAGTTAAAAGCAACTTGATGGGACAGCCAGAATTCCATGAGAAGCCTTTTAGGAATACTATAAAAGTGATACACATGATCTCTGTAGCAGCCCACCCTGGCTAAAAGAAGTTGCTCCTACAAACTGGATTGCATGTATTCTTGCCATCCTATCTGCTGACATGCAGAAATAGTAAGGAACAAAACTTATGAATCATTGAAAAAAATGACACTGCAGAGAAAGACGTAACTGGTGACTCAGCCAACTAAGATTTCTCTTCTAAATAACGCCGTTTACATATTTTATGTATTCAACTGCTGTAATTATAATTTATACCACTAGTGAACAAGAAGCACAAAATAAGCTTTTGTTAGAGAGAAATCTACTGTAAAATCTAAAAATGTATCCAACCACCACCAAAATTTCAAAGCTCAAATTACAAAAATCTCAAGGAAGGAAACAAACATAAAATAAGGGAAGTGCTCTTCAGTTAAATATTTCTAGCTAATTGTTGTGTAGTAGGGATGCTTGATGAATTTGGTTTTTGTGAATTCTGATGTGAGCTGATCTGCGTTTCAGTCCTGTGAGGACTGAAATAGCTTTTCTTTGGATTTCACACTTCTCCAACTTTTGTGCATATTCAGCTCAAAAAACTTGTTAAATAAGCATTTGTTAGGATCAAATCTGTTTAGAAATGTGTACACAGAGACAGATATGTATTTAGCAATCAAATGTGTATTTTCACAGATTAATGCAGAAATGGGACGAAATGGATTTATGAGCGAACATATGCAAAGCTGACAGATCAGAAATAGATTTGATCTATTTCTTGGGTATAGTAGTTCAGCTCTGCTAGCTGCAATAAAATGGGGTTATTTACAAAAATGAGAGGAAAATGATTGGCTCAACCTTTTGGAAAGTATTATCAATCACAGCACAGATGAAGTATTTTAAATTACATAGCTGCACACTTTTAATGAGGGATTAACTAAATGTCCAGGTTATACTCACTTCCCGTACGATTGCACACTGTAGATCTTTGCACAAGAAATAAATCCTGGGTCTCCCAGGTTTCTTGCCCAGTTGCATGCAAAAAGGTATCACCATGCTGGTGTGGGGACAGTATTCTCTAGGATCACTGGATTACAGAGGGACTTCTCCCAGAAGGATAAAACTGAATTGGCCCTATTGTAGGATCACACATGGTAGCTTTGTAGAGCAGAAGTACCAAGTCAGCATGGGTACGCCCCATGCTGTTTCAGCATACATCTATGGAATAAACAATATGTTCCAAGTCTATGATTAGTATCCTTTCTATCTAGTTAGTTCTCTGGCAGCACAGAAATCGCCCTGTGCAAATGCAGCAAGTAGGTAATGGAAGGATATACTTCAATTACAATTTAAACCTGTTCATATATTTCTATATATATTTTCTATAATTACAAACAAGCAGTAAAATGATTCTTTCAAGGGCTGCCAAATCGAAGTGAGAGCATTATGTATTTTAAATGGCTGTTTTAAGAACCTAAGAAGAACCTGCTAGATCAGGCCAATGGCCGATCTAGTCCAGTATCGTGTTCTCACAGTGGCCAGCTAGATGCCTATGGGAAGCCTGCAAGCAGGATTTGAGTGCAACAGCACACTTCCCACCTGCAATTTCCAGCAACTGATATTCAGAAGCATGCTGCCTCTGACCATGGAGGCACAGCATAGTCATCATGGCTAGTAGCCTTATCCTTCATGAATTTGTCTAATCCTCTTTTAAAGCCATCCCAGTTGGTGGCCATCACTGCCTCCTGTGGGAGCGAATCCCATAGTTTAACTAGGTGCGGCATGAAGAAGTACTTCGTTTTGTCACTCTCGAATCTTCCAACATTCAGTTTCATGGAATAGCCATGAGTTCTAGTGTTGTGTGAGAGGGAGAAAAGCTTCTCTCAGTCCACTTTCTCCATGCCATGCATACACTTTTATGTCACCTCTTATTCACTTTTTCTCTAAACTTAAGAGCCCCAGATGCTGCAACCTTTTCTCATAGGGAAATGACTCCATCCCCTGGATCATTCTGGCTGCCTTTTTCTGAATCTTTTCCAAGTCTACAATATTTTTTTTTGAGGTCAGGTGACCAGAACTGCACACAGTATGGTGTGCAGCACCATACCATTGTATAACAGCATTGTGGTATCAGCAGTTTTATTTTCAATTCCTTTCCTAATGATCCCTGGCACGGAGTTTGCCTTTTTCACAGCTGCCGCACACTGGGCCAACATCTTCATCAAGCTATCCACTACGACCCCAAGGTCTTGTTCCTGGTCAGTCATCGCCACTTCAGACCCCATAAGCATATACAGTATGTGAAATTAAGATTTTTTTGCTCCAACTTGCATCATTTTACATTTGTTTACACTGAATTGCATTTGCCATTTTACCACCCATTCACTCAGTTTGGAGAGGTCCTTTTGGAGCTCTTTGTAACCCCCCCCTTTTTTTTTAACAACCCTGAACAATTTAGTATCATCAGCAAACTTGGCCATCTCACTGCTCACCCCGAACTTTAGATCATTTCTGAACAAATTAAAAAATACAGGTCTAAATACCAATCCTTGGGGTACTCCACTTTATACTGCATTGGGAGAACTGTCCATTTATTCATGCTCTCTGCTTGTTTCCTAGCCAGTTTCTGGTCCAAAAGAAAACCTCTCCTCTGATTCTATGACTGCTAAGCTTACTCAGAATTCTTTCTGAGGTACTTTGCCAAAAGCTTTTTGAAAGTCAAATAGCTTTAATAGGTTAGTGCGACAGGACTTACCCTTGCAGAAGCCATGCTGGTTCTGTTTCAGCAAAACTTGTTCTTCTGTATGCTTGGTTATTTTATCTGTAACAATATTTTCTACCAGTTTTCCTGAAACAGATGTTAAGCTAACTGGCCTATAATTTCTAAGATCCCCCCCCCAGATCCGTTTTTAAAGACTGGCGCTACATTGGCCACTTTGCAGCCCGCTTCTCATATTTTTAATAGATCAGCAATTTCAAATTTGAGTTCTTTGAGAAGTCTCAGGTGGATTCCATCTGGTCCTGGTGATTTGTCAGTTGTTATTTTGTCTAATAGGCCTAGAATTTTATCTCCCATCACCGCTATCTTCCTCAGACTCCCTTCTTGCAAAAGTAGTTCAGGCAAAGGGATCTGCCATTCGTCTTCTGCTGCAAAGACAGAAGCAAAGAATTCAATAAGCTTCACTGCCATCTCTTTATCCTCCTTTAGCATACCTTTGACTCCCTTGTCATCCAAGGGTCCAATCACCTCCCTAGACTGTCTAGTGTTTCAGCAACAGGAAAACCAACATGTGGCATACCTTTTCTTTGTTTCTCATTCCTTTACTGTGTCATGCCCCCTTTGGAGGAGTCCTCAGAGGGGGAAGAGGATGACAACTCGGGAGTAACAGCAGCAGACCCAGAGGGAAGAGCAGACGAAACTCCTGAGGATGCAGCATCAGCTCTCCCTCAGCTGGAGAGTGTCCAAGACACAGCTGAAGCCCTTCAACCAGATTCAGACAGTGGACAAGAGACTCCCCTCCCACAAGCAGAGCAAAGACGACAGAGAGTCATGCAGCAGCATAGCCGGCCTAGCCGTTTCAGACAAGCAAGCTCTTAGAAGCCGGGAGGGTGATTACCTGTACATGCCTTAGGGAGTGGGATTTAAAAGGCAGTTTGTGACTGCAGCAGACTGCTGACTACGTCAGGCGTGACCTCTGCATTCCTTCTATCTTCCAAAACCCAGACTCTCAAACTGACCTCTCGGAAAAATGGACTAGGAATCCCCCATTGACTTTGCTTCTTGGACACTGACTTGGCACGTGAACTCGGAACAAACGCTCTGGCCTTATCTCACCTTCCCCCTGGTTATCTCTCTAGCCTGGCAGATTTATAACCCAAGCTGCCAGCTAAAGACTTTACGACTCAGACAGTTACTAAGGAATTTATAGCCCAACCTGCATCCCGCCAACGCTGACATCTCCCTGTAAAAGCTGACATACCAAAGCTCTGCAAATGTTAAACCTGAAGGTGGTAGACCCACCTATTTATTCACCCACCAAATGATTTCCCATCCAATAGGGAGAGATGGTACTACTTATGGTATATATATTTCACTCCTTCAAAATACACTAATGGCTTTCCTTATCAATGGAGACATTTTAAATAGATCACCGAAGTGATTGGCAACAAGGATGTGTGGCAGTAGAAGAATAAAACAGATTCATAGTTTGAGAATTCTATTGGTACATTTCTTGATGTTCTTTTTGATGCCACATTAAGATCTTTTCATTCACCCAGGTGTTTTAATTGTGTTTTAAATCCAGACAGTAAATTGGTTTTTGTTGTAAGCACGTTTTTGGGGTTTATTTTTTTACTATCTTGTGTGCTGTTTTAAATGCTATTGTTTTTTAATTATTATATATTGTATTTTTAATACTAGTTTGTTGATGGACAGCTATATAAATTTACATTTTAATTAAAGTTTACCTAGCCTCTAATAGGGATGGATAGCTCAGTCTATTTTTGGTGCATGTCACTTTTGCACATGTTCAGCCATCAGCCCATTCTGTCCTATTTTCTGCACCCCCCAAGAAAAAACCCTCACAAAAATCTGCATTTGAAATGTAGGCATTTTTGAGGCAAGACATGCTTCTTAGAATTCAGAATTGCAATCCAATGAATAACTGCATTCTGATCCACATGTTACTCTGGAAAGTGCAAACTGGGCCATTTGACTGAAAACTGACCCCTTTTACTCCAAAACCTCAGAAGTTGCTCCAGCACGTTTTACTTTGAAGTTAGCTTCATACAAACTTCACTTTGTTATCAACCCCATTGCCACTCCAGGTGTGTACAATGAAAACACTTTGCTGTAGGCTCAGGCAGACACAGTGATAGGCCCAATGCTTTGCTGTGGGCAGTCCTAATCAGCAGTGGAGAAGCAGTGCATCCAGCTGTGGGCAGAGTAATTTCAAAACGCAACTGGAGAAAATGGTCTGCCTGTTTTTCAAGCAAGTAGTGTGTCTGCAGCCTTAAGAGTTCCATAGCTCATCTGACACTTTCTTAACTTAGTCGGAGTTAATCCACTGAAATCAACAAAGTTAATGAAGTCCACTCCAAGTATGACAAATGGATATCACACATATTCCACAATTTTTATGAACTTGTATGAAGTAGTTTGACCTTTTAGGAGTGTTTTTATGTGATTTGCCTTTTAATAAAACTGCTTGTTATATACACAGTGATGCAAAGAAAAAAAAATGAAAAATGGAACCATGAACATCTTGCTAATCCCATTATTTATTAAATACACAAACCATGGAGTCCTACGGCTAACAAATACTAACTGTGCTTAATTAATTAAAGAAAAATAAACACTTTAACATTAAACAGAAATTGGATGGCACAGAGAATAGTTCCACAATCTGCAACTGGGCAACCGGATATACTGGTATCAATACATTTAGAAATGCCTTCTCCTTCCAGTATTAAAAAGCTGCATTGTATGTTCTTTATATGTCAATAACCAGCTTGAACCAGTGTGTGCACCACACGCTTGTTCCCCTGGCAGCTATCCTGCTCAAAATCACTAAGTCAAGAGCAGCCTCTAGTTGCCAGATGCAGTGTGATATGACACTGAAAAAGGAGAAAAAGACCAGCCTTTGATGAGCATATGCTTTTCACACCTAGCCTCTTAAAGCTCATAAGAGATTTACCTAGAACACCAAAAGTGTAAACTGTAGGCTTGCTTCAAAACTTTATTCAAATCAATCACATTTCTCAAAACGCTTTTACCAAAAAACAGATTAGAAAAAAAATCTGCCTATTATAAGTGTAAGGAATCAAACTGAATGTTCCAGTTACAAATATTTCAGCAACATTCTTGTCAAAATGCGGGCAAACAACAAACCCAGCCATCATTACTCATTATTGAATATGGTGCAATGTATTATTTCCAGCTTCTGATATTTTTATCTTTTCTGTGATGGGTATTGTAGACCGTTCAATGCGTGTTTTAGATAACCTAATTTGGGGGTTGGCTAACCAGATGGCACTCTTTGAGGACTGCCAGTGCTAGCAAGTCCTTTACAGGGTTAATCTATCACTGGAGTCACGTTACCGGAATCTTCTTCCTGTAACACACATGTACCAGCCCCTTCTGCTCAGAGACTTAAGAAAACACTTCCCTAAAATAATTTGGGAAGTTTCTTGCACTGATGAAAGGAATGCCTGTAACTCTGGAAGGCAAGTAAAAAGGATATATGACAGCAGAAGAGAAGAATTAGTTGCCTGCAAAACTGAAACTCAGGCCTGGGTATCAACTGTCCTAGATGTATGTCAAATATGTTAAAGAAATATATGCACCAAAGCAGGAAACAAATATATATAAACTTTCAATATATTGTTGTTCTATTGTATTCTTCTACAGGTTACAGTTACAAGTCTCAAGACGCTACCTTTGGACCCCAAATTATGTTAAGCTTGCTTGACTTTGCATTCTAAACACAATCACCACTGTTTAAATCCATATCCTCTGAAAAAGGTTCTGTCTCATTGTCCTGCCTGTCGTCAGAAACAATTTCATTTTCTGTTCTTGCCCCTCCATTTTCACATTCAGTTGGTTCAGCTTCCAGTGGAACTGTGGTCACCTCAGGCAATAGGAAACAGTCATCATTCAACACCTGCTCTGAAGTCATTTGACTGTTACAGCAGAGGAGTTTTGTGAGCAGAGATTTAACGTTACCATCCTTAAAAAGAAAGAAAAAAGTGTAACATGAGGCATCACACAGGTCAAGGGGAAACAGTTACCAACCTGAAGACCCATGTGAACACTGCATTTAAAACAACATGAAGTTATATTCATGCATATACAACTAGCCATTATTTGTAATCTTCACCAAACCCTCCCCAACTCCTGTGGCATGTGTAGATCAGTCATATTTATGTTATTTATTTATTTATAAAACATATATTCTGCCTTAGGAAAAAAACCACAAGGTGCCTAACAATAATAAAATATTGAAAACATACTCAGCAACAGTACATAAAAGAGCAGTCAGGGAAACTAGCATTAACAAAAGAACCTCATAATAATAATGCACTGATGAATACCCTGACAAATGTTCCGTTTAGTTTCATTCTCCCTGAACTACTGTGCAGGAATTAGTGATATTCAGATTATTTAATCTTACTTACATTAATTACATTGTCTTTCTATTCATAACACTTTCTAATTTCTTTAAGATAAGGGGTGGGAGAGATTCCTTCTCTATACCATCAATTAGTTGCACTTTGATCTTAAACCCAGACAATTTAAATATTTAAAGATAGACTATTTTGTATTTAAGTCTATTATCTGAAATATTTCATGTAGGTAAGAAAACAAACATACCATATTAAGACCATCCACTTGAGGAGTTCCATCTCCCTTTATTTTAAATTCTTGTTTTCCAATAAACAGCTGTAAATTTTAAAAGATGATACAATGATCTCAAAAAAACCTGAACATTGTTACCCCACTCTGCTGACAGCCACTCCCACTTTAAAGAGAGAGAAAAAAAGATAGCAAGAGGTTGTTCATTCAAAAGCAAAGCACATAAAATAATTATGTTAATATGTTTTTTTAATGTTTTTAACCCTTTTTAAATATGTTTTTAAATCTTTTTTTAATGTTTTTAACATTGTTTTAATGTATTTTAAGGTCTGTTTTTATGTTTTAAAGTGTTTTTAGCACTTCTGTTTGCCGCCCAGGGCTCCTGCTGGGAGGCAGGGCGGGATATAAATCAAATAATAAATAAATAAACAAACAAATAAATAAATAAAAGTATATTTACTTCCAAAATACAGCTCAGTGTGCTACATTTATTCTGCTGACCTAAAATGTATGTTTCCTTGCTGAAATTCAGCACTGCACAGAATCAGATACACATTTAACTATTATCTCAAATAGCTAAAACATATAGCTTACACCACCAATTCCATCTGGCATGAAGTCTAAAATTGCTGGTGAATCCTATATACCAATAGCAAACTCAAACTCCAAGGATTGGTTCTTGTGTAGCCAAAAATGGCACATACATTAAAAAAAAATCAAAAATCAAAAAAACATAATGATCCTCACCAAGACCAGTCGTTTTACCCACTAGTACATTTTTTAAAAAAAAAAAAATAGTATTGCTTCTGGTTTGCTTTCAGTAACTAAAGATGCAGGCTTAGTAGCACACAGCTCAAGATGTGAAGGCTTGGGGGGGGACTTAACATTTTCTGGTTTTTTTCAGGTTTTCATATTGTAAAATAGCTATAGCACAGAAAGGATTGCAGGAAATACAGTTACCCTGCACTTAATAAAAGAAATGCACTCCCTTTGATCCTACAATATTCTCCATAGCAACATTTTATCTGCACTTTTAACTGCGTTACTGTGATGGCAAGCTAAGTTTCCAACTGAAAGTCCACTGCGACCACATTTACATCAATTTCCAGCACCTAAAATACTGATGCATTTAACTTACTGAAAAGCCAAAGCAGTAAGAACACTGCTATCTCCGTTATTAACCATAATGGTGAGACAGCCAAAAGGTAAAAGGACAAGTATGCCAAAGTGTGAGATGTATGGCAAAGGACATCATAGAAGAAAGATAGTGTGTATGTGTAATAAAAACAAATCACCGTTTTACTACATGTTCTACTGCCGCTGGAAATCAGAATAGGCTAAAACTGTCTTTACTACTTGGTAAGTATGATGACATAGATCAGGGAAGGAGAACTTTTGATCCTCCAGATGTTGCTGAACTACAACTTCCATCAGTCCCAGCAAGCATGACTGATGGCTGGGGATGCTGTAGCTCAGCAAGATCTGGAGGGCCAAAGGCTCCCCATGTCTTATATTGATGATCAAGCTACTTCACAGTGAGTGTGTGCATCCCAGGGGAGCTTGGTCATCTCTATGGACTCATTTACAGGCTGGTTTGCACACATAGCAGAACAAGGTGGGAATGAAGTGGCACAATGGAATACACCATTTCAGACTCTAGAGGAGGCATCACATTTTTTTTTAACGTTCTCCTATGTAACATAGTTTTCTGTTAAACTGTGTAAACATTGGTTGCCAGTTTGTTTCTGGGCTCTGTTCAAGGTGCTTACGTTAGTGTTTAAAGCCCTAAACGACTTAGGTCCCAAATATCTGAGAGACCGCCTCCTTCCCTACAGACCCTCTCAGGAGAGGGCTGCCCTGGGATACAGCATTCTCTGTGGCAGCCCTTAAGCTGTGGAATTCTCTCCCCCCTAAGGTGCACCTGGCAACTTCATTGTACAACTTTCGGCAAATGCTGAAGACACACCTCTTTACCATGGCCTTCGACACTTGAGATGTTTATTTTTAGGACCCACCCAAATTTCTGTGATGTTGTTTAGATTGTTTCTAACTGTTTTTAATTATAAGTTTTAAAATTGTTGTAATCTGCCCTGGGACTTTTGGGTGAAGGTCTAATTCTTATTCTAATTCTAACAATAATAATAATAAATAGAAACTGTAAACAGAAAGGTACTATGGCAACGAGGGCTATCTCAAAACCTCTGTCCTAGATGTGCTCTTTTGATGTGAAGGAGCATTCAAAAATTGCAACATCCTCCCCACGCCCTGCAGTCTGAAATAGTACAGTCTACTCTATCTCATTCTGTTGCACGTGTAAAATGGAGCACACTTCATATTAATTAAAATACCACCTGACAATTCCATGTGGAATACAAGGACAAAAATGAAAGCCCCTGGCTAAAATCTGTAAATGACACAAGAGGCAAATCAAAGAAAGAGTAATAAATGCAGTTTTAAGTGGGCAAGTCATACTTTGGCAGTTATGAAAATGGTAATTCTGCTCACAGCTTCACTTGCAACTTAAGAATTCAGAGTCAGAGACTGCATTCCATTACAAAATTGATATGTTTATGAATGAAGAGTTACATACCCAGTAAAGTAGGCAACCAAAAGCATACATATCGGAAGCTGGAGAAGGTGGCTGTCCCTGTCTTACTTCAGGAGAAATTAAGTTCAAGCCATTCAGTAGCACAGAATTCATTGAAGCACGCTGACCCTAAAACAAATTATAATTCCACAGCTTGGAGTTACAACTGAACATCAGTACAGAGTGGCATTATGAGGGCTGAACGTGCATCTGTCACTATGATGACTATGTGCGCACACCATACATTTAAAGCACATTATTTCCTGCAAAGAATCCTGGGAATTGTAGTCTACCACTCATAGAGCTACAATTCCCAGCACCTTTAACAAACTATTATTTATTTATTTTATTTATTGAATTTATTAGTCACCCATCTGGCTGGCTGTCCACCCACTTTGAGCGATGTACAAAATAGGCATACAATACCTAGACATTAAAAATCTAAAAACAATGAAGATAAAATCTAGCCAACCCCAAAAGCCTGCCTGAAGAGCCAGGTCTTCACGGCCTGGCGGAAACTCATCATGGAAGGGGCATGGCGGAGATCATTTGGGAGGCAGTTCCACAGGGTGGGGGCCACAACAGAAAAAGCCCTCTCTCTAGTCCTCACCAGTTTGGCTGTTTTGACTGATGGGATGGAGAGAAGGTCCTTTGAGGCTGATCTTGTTGGGGGGCATAGCTGATAATGCTGGAGGCGTTCCTTTAGATAAGACTGGGCCGAAACAGTATAGGGATTGAAAGGTCAAAACCAACACCTTGAATTGGGCACGGTAAGCAACTGGTAACCAGTGCAACTCTTTTAGCACTGGAGTGATATGATCTCACCGGCGGCTGCCTTTAATCAGGCGCGCTGCTGCGTTCTGTACCAGTTGCAGCTTCCGGACCGTTTTCAAGGGTAGCCCCACGTAGAGCGCATTACAGTAGTCTAGACGAGAGGAGACCAGGGCATATTTCCCAAGATTCTTTAGGGGGAAATAACATGCTTTCAACGTATGGTAGTTACGTTATATAACTTTTACGTTATATAACAAGACAGTAACCTCTTTAATGAATTTGTGTGCATGTATAATATATACACTTTGTAGTCAGGTTCTGTATTTAACATGTTCTGCATTTAGCATCTCTCTCCTCCATTCTCTACCAAAGACAGAGAGCCAAAGCTCTGCTAAGGGGTGGTCTACTCGTACTTTAACTCTAATGAGATGCCTGTGCATCTTCCTCAGCCCAGCTCGTTAACACACAGCCATGTTACAGAAGCTACACATACAACTCTTCCAGACCAACAATGCAAGAAGAGAGGAAGATTCTGGTAGCAGCAGCCTAGAAGGGACAAGACAGGACAGAGGCAATTGCCCCCACCTCATCCAACCAACACATACATCTGCACACTCCACTTGTTTACATAAGATTTTACGATTTGCAAAAAATATCCATTCATTTTGCATAGGCTCAAAAAGTAGAGGAATTCATTGTGTTAATAGCATGAAAGAAGAACATTTGTTTATATTCAAAGGATAGTTTTTTACCTCTGATTTGGTGAAGTCAAAGTCCCCAACAATTCCTTGCTCTCTGTTTACAGCAAATATGTTGTTTTTATGCAGTGATCCGTGAATTATACCAGCTTTGTGTAGCGTATGCAGACCACGAGCTACTCCTTTCATCACTTTCAACGTTTCCTAGTTAAAATGATTAGGTAAGACATGAACCTCAAAAGATTCCCATAAGTCTTTCAGGAATGTTCAAACATTCGAAGTGTTAAGTGACCAGTTGAAAAGCAAGAGACAAAACCGCATATGAAACTCCTTGCAACACGGCTTTAAGTCAAGATTACTCTTCAATGAATGAGTTTCTTCAGATTGAGAAAAATGCTTTATCTACAACAGTTTTAAGCAACTGCTAAATTCCAAATGCATGCTGAATCTTATCAGAGAGCATGAAGCCAGGTCTCCAACAAAAAAATGAAGCATAGATATATAATGGGGCAACCATCTTTTTTCTCTACAATTCCCGAGGAAGGGACTGTATGTTGTAACATACAGTCACTCTTGGAAGACTTTGAAAGGCATTTTTTACTGTACGGCTGGCTACAGAGCTTAGATTTAGAAAGCAAACAAGCAAGAAAGGGAAGGCAGTGCTCAGACCACTCTGTATGCGCTTTAAAAAAATGGATGGGTTTTAAAAGATTCTTCCTAAAAAGCTCTGCCCACAAATGGGGCGGGATGAAGCCGAAGGGGAACAAAACCAACTCAGGACAGATATACAGTGATCCATCCTTCCCTAGTATTGCCTTAACAACCAGTTAGTTAGTCAGCATCCTCATGATAGCTTCACACACACACACACACACACAGAGACAGAGACATAATTAAATGACTTACTTCTGGAGTTAAAGGTGTGGTAGTCTGCAACATGCCCAGGCTTGCTCCAGCATAATATGGGACCATCAGATATGCCAGAGGATCAGCCTTTATAGAGAAGACAAAACAAAGTGGTATACACAGGGGTACGTGTCAAGATACTGCAACACTTCTACAATTATTTTTTTTCATACTGTAAAAAAAATCCTTAAAATAAGTACATATTACACAACAATTCTGCATAGAAAGGCTTATTGAAACTGTTAATAATTCAAATCTAATTAGAGGGATTTTCCACAAAGACTTTCAGCTATAAAAATGAATGTATATCAGTTTATAACTTGCCTTGCATAAAAATAAGAACATTAACTGCATTAACCCAGATTCTTCTTTCAGTTCTCCCCAGACTCTGTGATACTTTGCAGCTCTTTCTATCACTCCAGTTTCAGTATTCCTATCCACAGCATATCCCTAAGATGATAAGTAAACTCGGTATGAATTAAAAGGCAACACTATGAAATAATGATTACACTGGTTCCCCATTTTAAAAAAAACCTATAAAGCAAGCATCTCAGGACGTATGTATCAAATCAGTTGTATTCTAAGACTTACTGGAGATGCAATGTATAAATATACATACCATTTACTTTGGGGACATTAAAAGCACTTATGCTTTCAACTATCAGTATGGTTAAAATTTCCTGGCAGAATTTATTGTATTCTAAAATTAGCAGTGTGTTTTAGCACAATTCACACAAGAATGGCACTGAGTAAACTTAAGAACTAGAAGAAAAAAATAAACAGTAAGGACTTGTATTTAACCAGAAATACATGCTTCAATCCAAACTGTATAAATAGTTTCTGGATGTGCACCCAAAAACTGAGACCTTCTTCCCCTTCCCAAAGTGTCTAAACTGTGTGACAAGGAACTTTTTAACAGGTTGGTAGCAAGAAAGTCTTAAGACTGCAATCCAATACATGTCTACTCAGAAGTAAACTCCAGTTGGTATATTGCAATCCAATACACACTCACCTAGAAGTAAGTCCCATTGAACCCAATGGAGCTTACTTCTGAGTAGACATGTATTGGATTGCAGCCTTAGTCTTTGAAAATTGGACTTTAAAAGTTTGATTTCTTCAAACTCAAAGATCATGGTTGCAAAAATTCCCAGGAGCTCAGCTGCTCAGGCACGTAATCATCTTCTAGAATTTGCAACGTGTTTTTCAGCTCAATAGCCGGGCCAGTCCCCAGATGTTTAATGATGAGTATTTGAAAGCTTTCCAGTCTAATCAATGACTTGCTTATTGTTTTTAATGAACTTGAAAGTATACCTTTAAGAGAACCTTTTGCCCTTGAACGTCTGAGCAAACCAGAGGACGTTTTGTGCTTAGTTCTCTCATTGGTTCAGCATCTAGAAGATCACGCTCCAAACTGACCGTCAGAAGTCCTCCAGAGTTCTGAACAAATAGGTTATACCAATCACCTTATAAATTCCAACACTGCACAAAATATAAACACGTACAGATCACAGACTAAGTGCAGTATCTACAGGTAATAAATCATGTGGTGACCTGTATCCTCCAGGCCCTCACAGGAGCACTCTTCTGTAATGCTCCACCCAGCTTGGAATAGGAACCTTACAGCACTGTTTCAGACTCATTACAGAAGAAAGATTTCAAGAAGGAAGAGATGCACTCTCTCATTTCCACCCTCCTGAAGTCTTTCCCTGCAGTACTATAAAGGGCTCACGTTTGAGATTTCTATAAGCAAGACGGAAGGTTTCTGGAGAGGGCAAAAGGTATCCTTTTTCCTTTACTCCCTCCTCAAACATCTCCACATAGAACAGGGAGGGGACTTTTTGATCTCAAGGTGGGTAGTGCTCCCTCAATCCTAATGGGTACAATATGGGTACTCCCAAGACACTAACAAGCTGTTCTGGGCTCAAACAGGCCAATCTCCTCTTTTTCTTCCCCCCAAGTAAACTATTGACCATAGATCCTTGTCTGTCTGTGTCTCTGTGTATGTGTGTGTGTGTTCTGAAGGGGTGATAATTTCCTTTTAACTTACAAACTAAGGCATTATAATTGTTAAGTTGTTTTAAATTATTTCTAAGGATGTATTTTAAATTGTTGTAACCCACCCAGGAATCTCAGGGTGAAGGGTGGGTAATAACTAATTATAAAATTATAACTATTATTTATTTCTACAAACTTGGGGGACTCTACTGATTGTGCAGAAACCACTAACTTACATTATGGTGTTATTTTGCTGCCAAGTGGACAGAGTATCCAAATACGCATACACACAATTTAATTCAGACTGTATAGATTTTGGCTCTTGAGGAGACGATGTATGCTGGCACCCTTTCTCCTCCTTCCAGAAGCTGCTGTAATTTTAAAGGGTTTTTCCTGGATAAACAAGACTTGCCATTTCACCCATTTAGTCTACCAGGAAATCAGTTCCTGGCTTCACTGACAGTAAAACAAGACAACCAGGAAGTATCAGGTACAATACTGAGAATGACTTAAGCAGAGTGTTTTTGGCAGGAAGCAGTAGAAAGTAAGGCTGTGCAGCAGATTCAGCCGAATTCTGAACTGAATCAGGAGCAGAGGGTGCAAGCCTGTTGGCTACAAAGGCCTGCTTTCCAGCGTGTTCCCAGCAGGGAATGTACTGGCAAAACAGCACACAACAGGATTGAACCCTCCCCTGACCATCAATCCCAGGTTGGGATTGATCCAGATCTGGGGTTCGCTGTGCACAGCCCAAGTGGAGAACCCCAGAAAAGAAAGAATTCTGAGATAAGGTACACACCACGGTTGCGTAATCTGAGACAGGAGGTGAGATGACTAGAGCGCCGGTGGCGGAAATCCCGTTCCGAAGATGTCCGGACACAGGTTAGAGCAGCAGTAACTGCCTACCAAGTGGCAATAAAGGCAGAAAAGAAGAAGTTCTTTGCTGCCTCTATTGAGTCAGCAGAGTGCTATCCCAGGAGGTTGTTCCAGGTGGTCTGAAGCCTGGTCGGTCCAGTTGCTCAGGAACCCTTGGAGCAGTCCAAGACCTCCTGTGACAAGTTAGCAAAGCACTTTGCTGACAAAATCGAACATTTACGGAGCTCGATCCCGTACGCCATGGATGCAGTGAGTGAATCAGAGTTGGCCAGTTGCAAGCCAGTCAAGTGGGATCGGTTTCGGCCTCTCCCTTCTGAGGATGTGGACAAGGTGCTCTCGACTGTGAAGCCTACCACCTGTCTAAATGATCCTTGTCCATCGTGGCTCCTGGTGAGCTGCAAAAAGAAACTGGGCGAGGGGATCAAGGCGGTGGTCAATGCATCCTTGAAGGAGGGTGTAATGCCATTAGCCCTCAAGGAGGCAATTGTAAAGCCCATCTTAAAGAAGCCCTCCTTGGATCCCCAGGTTTTGAATAACTTTCGCCCAATTTCGAATTTACCATTCTTGGGCAAGGTCATTGAGCGAGTGGTGGCTAATCAGTTGTCGACACACTTGGATGAAACGGATTATTTGGATCCATACCAATCGGGTTTCAGGACTGGACATGGTACTGAAACAGCCTTGGTCGCTCTGGTTGATGATATGAGGAGGGCATTAGATAGGGGAGAATTCACCTTTCTTGTCCTCCTCGATCTTTCAGCGGCTTTTGATACTGTTGACCACAGTATCCTTTTACATCGCCTGGAGGGATTGGGAATAGGAGGCACTGTATTACGGTGGTTCCATTCCTTTCTCTCCGATAGGCATCAACAGGTAGCATTGGGGGAGGAGGTTTCAGACCCTTGGCCTCTCAATTGTGGTGTGCCACAGGGCTCTATCCTCTCTCCCATGCTATTTAATATCTATATGAAGCCACTGGGGACAATCATTAGGAGATTTGGGCTGCAGTGTCACCAATATGCGGATGACACTCAGCTCTATCTCTCGTTTAAATCTTCGCCAGAGTTGGCTGTGGAGACCATGTCCAAGTGCCTGGAATCCGTGAGTGGATGGATGGGAAGGAACAGGTTGAAGTTGAATCCCGATAAGACTGAGGTGCTGCTTGTGGGAGACAAGGGAAGGTTGGGAGATGTTGACCTGATGTTCAGTGGGGTAAAATTGCCCCTAAAGGACCAGGTCCGCAGCCTTGGGGTTGTTCTTGATTCCAGGCTGTCCATGGAGGCTCAGATTTCGGCAGTGAGCCGGGCAGCCTGGTATCAATTACACCTCATTTGTAGGCTGCAACCCTACCTCCCTGTTCATCAGCTCCCACTGGTAGTACATGCCCTGGTCACCTCTCGTTTAGACTACTGCAATGCGCTCTACGTGGGGTTACCCTTGAAAACGGTCCGGAAATTACAACTTATACAAAATGCTGCGGCTCGACTACTTACAAATTGTCGCCGCCGGGAACACATCACTCCAGTGTTATTCGATCTACACTGGCTTCCAGTTATTTTCCGGGCTCAATTCAAGGTGTTGGTACTAACCTTTAAATCCCTACACGGTTTCGGACCAGTTTACCTGATGGAGCGCCTCCAGCGTCACCAATTATGCCGCCCGACAAGATCAGCCACTCAGGGCCTTCTCTCAGTCCCACCAACTAAAACAGCTAGGTTGGTGGGGACTAGAGAGAGGGCATTTTCAGTGGCGGCCCCCACTCTCTGGAACTCCCGTACGATCTTCGGCATGCCCCTTCCCTGAATGTATTCCGCAAAGCCTTGAAGACCTGGCTTTTCAGACAGGCCTTTGGGACTTCCGGGGAGGGTTAATTTTCAGGGCTAACTGCCTATTACTCTGAACTGTTATCATTCCTATTTATAGTTTCCTTGTTATATTGTATTTTATGTGTATTTTATTGTGCTGCATTTACTGCAACTGATTTGTACGTCGCCTAGAGTGGCCATTGGCCAGATAGGCGACACATAAATTAAATTATTATTATTATTATTATTATTATTATTAAATGATTGCTTGTGATTCATCACTTGACCCAATTTAGCCCAAAGAAGGATGGGAAGATGAGAAGCATCCAGGGAACTGCCTGGCACCTGGCATGGCAGGTTAAGTTCCTATTTTATTTTAATACTTCAGCAGTCATAGCCTAGAGCAGCCACATCTCCCTCCCCAGAAATACAAAAAAAACAAAAAAACCCTTACCATATATTTCAAAATTCCTGCATCAGGATGAAGGAGTGGCAGCTCAGGGAACCATTTCTGTACCAAATGATTGAGCTTCTCCTAAATTAAGAGATAAATTCTGCAATACCCATCTCAGCATGAAAACAACACAAAGCAGTATGTTGGAAAGCAGATTAACATTTATTCTGTAGTACCACAAGTAGCAAATCTGCTATGAAGAAGTGATACACAAATGAACATTAGTGCATAATTAGCCTCCTCTTCACACAGTACTGCTGGACTTATCCTCATTCCCCAATGCAGAATGTGTACACCTAATGATACAGAAGCAGCGGCTACTCCGTTGGCCCAGAGAAAAGGCCCCTACAGAGAGGAATTATTATAGTTTCACTCATGCTCTCATTCTTCTGAAGAGAAACATCTCTAGCCAGGCACAGGCTGCTTTCTTAAGTAGTGGTGTAGCAAGAATTCAAAGCAGGGATGCTTGCATAGTCCAGTACCCCACTTGAAATTTTGAAGCAGTATCAAGACCCCTAACTCAAATCTGCTAATACCCTTGTGAGCAGTTATTGGCACCTTTACCTTGGTGGTGAGTGACAGACGGAGCATATTTTCCCACCAGGGATCCTCCAACATGTAGTCATGTCCTAGTCCCCAGTGAGAAAAAGAAATGTATCTGTCTGAGTGTGCATCACCACCTCCTTCTCCTTCCCATGGTTAAGTCTCCCACACACACCTTTGGGAAAGAGAAACAGGAGGCAGGTGCTGGGGGTGTGTGTCTAATACACCATTCAAAAAACCCCAAGCACTTTTAAGGCACACACCCATCACTAATCCTAACCACAATTACATCTAATTTTTCAGGCAACATCCATCTTTTCAAGCAAATATATTTCAAACTGAGACAGGATCTTTACCCAAGTCACACTGAAGAGGACAACTTAATTTGTGAAAGAGAAGCTTATAACCGTTTGCCACTCATGATAACGCTTTGGTTTACAAGTTGCATGGATGAACATGTCTTCACTAGATTCAGATATGCCCATCCTTTTCATCTTATTCAATATAAAGATATGCAATTCATTGTGAAAGTCAAAGTTTAGTCAACATAATTACTTGTTTCAAACTACCTTATGCAACTGAACACTTACGTATTCTTCTTGTTCGTTGTATATTTCCTCAAAGACGTTATTTCTTAGTCCAGTTATTTCTTCTTTTATGTTTGTCATTTCAGACTCACTGTAATCGTCAGACTGAAGGCAGAAATTTAAAATTATCACCTCAGAGGATTAAAGTGTTATTGAATCAGGTACCAATCTATTATCACTTAATTTTAAAAAACACATTGTAGGCTGGAGTCACTAGATCTGGATGCATTTCCCTGCTTTTCGTCTGATAATGTTAAATCCCCTTTTGACTCATTGAAAGTGGTCTGGAGACAAAATGAAATGTCACAGTTGGAAAGGGCACTGGGACTCAATTCTGTGGCTGAACTGTCACAAACAATGTCTTCCTCACAGACAGAACAACTTATTGACAAAGATCAAGAAGTATTTTCATATGTCAGGGATAGTTCATAAGACTACCAGCCATTTCTTCAGCTTGCCAGATGAGAAACAGCTCACCAAGTTCTTCAGCTTGAGAGAAACAGACTGCCCGAAGTGGGGTGTGAGAATGTGACCTCCCAGAATGAAGTTGGCCAGCCTGCTATAAAACATTCTGGAAGGGTGTTCTGGGTTTTAGTTGTTGTTTAATTGAAAGGCTACTTGACCCCAATAAAATAAGTTACAACTTGTGTCAGAGCAAAGTGCGTGCAGATGCGCGTGCATGCGCGCGCACACACGCAACCCAACCCAACCCCATACCACACACTAGAAGGAAGAAAGGAAAGAAAGGAAAATGGATAGCGTTAATATCTCATTATACTATATTCAATATAATATATTGGGAAACACAAGATAGAAGTGGCACACAAAAATCTTCAGAAGCCTATACTGCTGCAACTGAGATGAGACTTAAGACAAGTTTTTAATGCGAGTTCTTTAGAGAATGGAAAGCTGTCAAATGCATGTTTTAATTGTTCTGAGCTTGTTTCACAAAGTCAAGAAACTGCTCCCTTCTAATAGACTCACTGGATTTACCACTTGATTTTAAAGGGGATTTGACCAATTTATGAATTCAGCAAAAGGAGTGGGTCCCACAAAACAAGATACCCTGTCAGAGGCCAGGGTAAAGACATGTATCTTCAGTATAGGGCAAAAGCTGTACAACAAAGATGCTAGCCACACCTCTGGGTGGAGGGCATTCAACAATTTAGGGGCTGACACAGAGAAAGCCCTCTCTGGGGGTGCCATTCCCCGCAATTCTGATGGACTACAAGAGAACCCCCTCTGGAGATCTGAACACCTGAGAAAGTTGTTAGGGATGGAGATGGTCTTCAGATAGTTAGAGGCGTGGGGGCCTCTGTTCCTGGAGATAGCATACATTCATAATCACTTGTAGTCATTGATAGCCTCAGGATGCCACACGCCAGGATAGTGTGGAATCAGGATAGTGCACAGTAGGAAAATCTGAACCAGCGGTTTTATAGGCCCTTTATCATACACTTCTCCCTGCTGATGTCCAACACCCTTACTATTTGAGAAACACTGTGTCTGATCTCAATACTGTTTTAATCTACTTTTCCTCAGACTTTTATTTGTATAGGTTTCATGTGAATAAGTTATGTCTTCATATAAAAGTATCAGCTTCTTCTATGCACTCATCAACTTGTTCTCATGGACAGTGGGTGTTCTCCCTCATCAGCTAGTTCTCCCTGCCAGAAGTCTTAAAACATAAAAACAGCACTTGTTTCCATACTTCCTCCAAGTTGTTTTTTTCAACCAGCTTCCACCTCAGCTGAGCCTTAAGATTTTTCATTCTCTTCTTAATCAGTAACAAAACGTCAATGTTGGGACTTGACTCCAGCCACTCCCCAATCTGCTGTTTGAACTAAAGTATAAAAAAAATTACTAAGAAACAGAACTGAAAGAGCAGGTTTTTTTGTTGTTCAGTTTAATTTTCAGTAAGATAACTACTTGCACACAAAAAAGTAGCTGTACCACAAGATTATTAGGTCATCTTTAAGTCTGAAATAGCAACTTAGTTTTAGGTAGTCATAACAAAATTATCTAGTTTATTGGATCCTATTTTTGAAACATTTTATGGGAAATTAGAAACCCATTTTTCTTTTGGAGTTGCTCAAGGGTAGTTTATAGACAAAAGATTCAATATCTCCAAAAAGCTTTCCTCAAGTTTCAAAATATGGTCTACTTTAATTCTGAGGATACAACTATAACAGAGTAGGACAAACTGACCTCAACACTGTCCAGATACTTGTGATATACAGTATTTAAGAGATTATTTTCTTGGTTGATCTTCTTCGTAACTTCACAGTACACGTTCAAGATTATTTTTTTATCAGCTTCGTCTAGCTCCTAAATGGATTTAGACACAGACATGCAGATAACGTACCTACAGCTACATGAAGACTGCGGATTTCAATGCCTAAAGACATGGAAGCTATCCTTAATGAAAAACCTTATCAGTTTTTATTTGTAAAAGAAGTAGAAGCTACTCATTACTTAAAGAGGCTACCAAGCAGTTTAAATTAATCTAGTTTGACATTTCCATGGGGCACATACCCCCTGCCCTGCATTTAGAAGCATCTCAGGTGTTACATGTTTGTTAAATAATTCAATCAGGAATAATTCAATCCTCCTGCTTTGCCACAGATTGCAATAAAAAGGACCACTAGTTGAACTGTAAAGGAATGCATGAGCCTAGGGCTTTGCTTGGCCTCATTCCAGCTCGTGCATTGAGTAGTGCACTCAACCATACTTTAGAGTAGACCTACACTGAAATTTCTCCAAATACTTTTTTTCTTTTTCTAACCACCTCAGAACAAGACAGCCACTTTGCACAATTTTCTCTGAATATTCCCCACTGACCACCATTTCATTGGCGATCACTCGTGACTAGTAAGATTGTCTTTAAAAAACTTAGCTACGTCTGTCTGAAACAGTTTGCAATATAGTAAAAAAAGTGTAGGCATGCCAAAACTGTTCATATTTTGTCCGTATTACTACAATTTCTTGGCTATATTATGTTCTCCTGCCCCTCAACAGCCACCTTTAAGTCAGACTGCCTTTTGATTTGAAATTCAACATGGAGCCTTTGGGGAAAGGCCATAAGCTCAGTGGTAAGCAATAGACTTGCTCATTCGGTATTCAGCTAGCAAAGGGGAACTTACGCTTCAGTAAATTCTGCTTCTTACATTCCAGTGAAACTTCCAGAGACATGTATGTATTTTATTCAAAAGACATGAAGCCTTTTAAAATACAGGTCATTTTGAAAAGAAAAAAGCTAACTTACTGTTAGAAAAATGTCCAATTCTTGAGAAACATCCAACTCAGCGTTCTTCAGAACTTCATCTAAGTTGCCAGCTACATCCTTAGATTTCAAAAATATGTCTGAGGTCATGTCAAAGAACTTGGAAGGAAAAGAGACAAGAAAAAAGGAGTTATCTACACAAAAATTAACAAATGTTATCAAGCAAATTAAGGAATGGCCCCAAAACTGTGGAACGTCCTCCTCATATAGATGCGCCAGGTGCACTCTCTTTACAGCTTTAGGTGGTCATTGAAGATGTACCTCTTCCCCTTTACCTTTGACAGCTGAACTATTACTGCTGATGTCCCCCTATATACCATCTGGTTTGTTGATATGCATGTACTGTATGGTATGGTATTTTGGGGTGGGCTTGTTTTATTTTTCACTGTACTGTATCATCTTTTTTCCAGATGTAACCCACCCTGGGATCTTACAGTGAAGAGTGGGTGACAAATATAATAATAATTCCTACGACTACTCATGTATTTAACACTGAGTTAAAATAAAGCTGTAGGTTTCTAAGAATATGGGCTCCACTGTTCAACTACTGTTACTTTTTTCTGAGGGCTACTCAAATAGACCAATGGCTGATGCCAGACAGCACACTCCTGTGCTGTTCACCACACTCTCTACCATACAGCTTACCCTTGAGGATGAAACACTTCACCAACTGAGATAACTTGGTGACACTACAATTTCCAGGATTCTTTGGGGGAGGCCATGACAGTTAAACAAGTTTCAAACAAGTTTCAACATATATAAAATCTACAGATTTAACCTATGTAGAAAAAAACCCATACCACAGAAGATTTCATCTGGTATTTTGAGATATGCTACCTACAAAGCTCAGAGCCCAAGCTATTATACATCTCCTCCTTGCTTATAACACAAGTCACTTTAGACCTACTAATGAAGTTATTTACAGCACTTTTCTTTCTGAATTTTAACAACATGTGTTCCAATTGCACATGGATGTACTTTTATTGTTGGTTAGTGCTTAAGAATATGAGAATAGAGTAAGGGTATGGATTGTATTATATTTGATGTTGCAAACTGTCCTGTTACTGTAGAGATGAAGGGAAGCGCACTGTGGTCTCTGCCCCCCCCCGGGGATCAATGACCCCTGGAATAGCTGTATGCCTGACTACCCGGAAGACCATCACGGCTAGCACCCTCTATCACCCCAGAAGCAGCTGCTACAGGGAGCTTTTCTCCCCACTCCCTGCCAGAAATAACATTTTGCTCCAATGCTTGCTTTCTTCTACCCTCCGAATTTCTTTTTCCTTTTGAATCATGTCTAAATTGTGAGCCTAGAGGCAGGTACTGTCTTATTTTTTAAAAGCTCTGTACAGAACCTAAAACCTGTTTGTGTTTAGCAGCAAATATCATCATTATCAGTATTATACAACTGGATGTTTAAGCTGCCCTGAAGGGTGATTATATATAAAGTGGATCATTGAGATATTCAGCTACCTGTTGAAGACTATGGAGCAAAGACTGTAATAGGAGCTTCCCTGGTCATCAAATTCAGGGCGATGAAAGAATGTTCTGATCAGCTGCCTCCATATGTAAGCTATATCACAGGAATGATATGTTCCCACTTCATCGGTCAAGTTCCTAGAAAGCTTCCCAAGTATGACCCAACAGTGTATCAGCTTAGGGATGAGCATGGCTCCATTCCATATTTTCAACACATAATTCTGTTCATAATGAGCCAAACATTAGGGAAAACGGTAAAGTTAAATCACCCATATGACAGAGTAACCTTTCTGCACTGAGACTCCAGTTTCATCCCATGTATCACCTACAGAAAAATATAATCACTGCACAGAAATTCACAATTCAGATACTATAGCTCCTGTCAAAGGGCCAAACTACATATTATGCTAGAATTTCACATTTGAAGCTCCAAAAATAATTTTGTTTCTGTAAAAGCAATCACGGATTCCTATTTGGATTGGAATCACAATGCAGGGTGTGCGTGTCCTAATCCTCTCCCACATCCATTCCTTCCTTGTTCCAGATCTCCCTCCAAGACCTCCTATTAACCACAGAGGGAAAAACTTGCAGGCCCACAAAGTTTTCCTCTTTGTTTTTAAAGGCAGCCTCCTCACCCGATCACGGCTGCTTTTACAAGAACATGGGATCTCCCAGCATGGAGCTCCAACATAACATGCAGTTTGGCCCCAACCCATGGACTGAACACAGAGCTTTGCTTTTTGATTAAAACAGGGATGGGAAACTTTTTTTCCTGTCAAGGGTCACATTCCCTCAAGGTCACCTGTCATGAGCTATACTTTTTTGAACTACAACTCCCATCAGCCCAATCCAGTGGCCATGCTGGCTGGAGCTGATGGGAATTGTAGTTTTAAAAAAGTAACTTTTCCAAGCTCTGCTATATACACCGGTAGTCAGTGGAGCCACAGTCAAGAAGTAGGTGTCACCCCTCTCTTTTTCCACCTCTGCCCGTCTTTCTTTTTCCTTGTCACCCCCTTCTCTCTTTTTTCACCCCTGCCCTTTTTCCCATCACCCCTTTCCTTTTCCCCCACTCCTGCTCTTTTCCGGGTTTTTTCCTTCCTTGCCACCAACATGAAATCAGCCCAAGGGCCACAGGCTTAAGCCACCCTGGCTTAAGACACAGTAATGTCTTCCTTACCTGGATTATCTTGCTGAAACAGGTCACCAGATTTTGCACGGAAGCGTCTGTGGCATTCCGGACATGATTGAATTCCTCCAGCTTAACGTTCTTCCACTCAGAGAACTTCTCAAATGTCCCCTCACAACTCTCTACTTTGCAGACTTGACCATATGTAACCTCCAAAGATGTCTGCAATTTCTGGAGAATATAAGAAACACCAGGATTGGGGAAGAGGTTTGAAGTGGTGCAGGGAAGTATACTGATTAAAGAAAATGACATAGTATAAAATGAAGTGCCACACTTTGGCTATGGGGATGCTGTTCATACCAACATTTCTCTAATTGGTATTTGGTGGAAGCGGGGAGGAACCAGGTTAGGGCTTGTGCACCCATCCCAGCTGTCCCTGAATTTCACATGTAGCAAGTACTGGGGTTCATGTTTATGATAACAGGATCCTAAAATCTAGAGGCTGGAGCAAGACCCCAAGGTGTGAAAACATGGCTAAGTATCTAAGCGAAAATACTCATGTCAGGGGCACAGAACATTTCGAACAGCCCAGGTCTGGGATCCCCAGGGTGGTGCCCGTGGACACCTCCCTGATGCCAGTTAAAGACCCCTGCTTAAAAAAAATAATTAAAAATTGGGGTTCAGGAATGTTATTGTACCTTGCAAGATGGCTAGGATAGGAAGGTGCAGGCCTTTAGCTGTCCCACCTCCCTCAGAATGCCTCCAAGCCCCACCTGGGCGCAGCCAGATACATTCTTCAGAGAGAGGGACAAGAAAAGGGCAGGGCAACTAGAGGCTGGTCCTCCATCTTGCAGTCTCTTGTCAAAATTTATTCAGACAGAAAATGAACCCTGCTGCTGCCTGGTAAGTTAAAAGGATGGAGGAATGATGGGGGGTTGTTCTTTGCCTGCTTTTTATACAGGAAAGAGGAAAGGGGGTAGAGAGAGACTGCTTTTTTTGTTTTGCCTCCTTTTTGCTTGATCTATTTTGTTTTCTTTCATTGGGGTGGGGGGGGGACGGATTGACTTTGTAGCTGTGTGTTTTTCTCTGTTATCATCAGTTTTCCTTGCTGTGGACTGGATATCTTGTGGTGTCTGGAACATTTTCCTAGCCTTCCAAATGTCCCCCTGGATCCAAAAGGGCTAGGGACCCTTGGCTGCTGTAGTACAAATGGCCTATGTGCTAGACTGAAGGTGAGAAAATGGAACAAGAGCATATTTGCTAAACCTGTGTTTTATTTATTTAATTATTTAATTCATTCATTTATTTGTATCCTGCCCTTCCTCCCAGCAGGAGCCCAGGGCGGCAAACAAGGCACTAAAAACACTTTAAAACATCATAAAAACAAATCCTAAAATACATTAAAACGAAACAGTGTTAAAAACATTTCAAAAACTTTTTAAAAAGGGTTAAAAACATTATTAAAAAACATAAGCAATTCTGACAGACAGGGATAGCTCTCAACTTAAAAGGCTTGTTGAAAAAGAAAAGTCTTCAAAAGATGCCGAAAAGATAGCAGAGATGGTGCCTGCCTAATATTCAAAGGGAGGGAATTCCACAGGGTAGGTGCCGCCACACTAAAGGACCGTTCCCTATATTGTACAGAACGAACCTCCTGACAAGATGGTATCTGCAGGAGGCCCTCACCTGCAGAGCATAGTGATAAAGTGGGTATATAAGGGATAAGATGGTCTTTCAGGTATCCTGGTCCCGAGCTGTATAGGGCTTCGTACACCAAAACTAGAACCTTGAACTTGGCCCGATAAACTGGTTTTTAAACTGGTCAAGAGCACAATTAGATGATTTGATATGTAACTTTTAGGAATTGGTGCCTGAGTTTGCTTGTTTTCTTCTACCTGCCTCATCCCCTTCCCCTTTAATTTGTCTTTTACATTGTAAGTCTATGGGCAAGGACTGTCTTGTTTTGTTAACCTTATATAAGCTCTCTGGGAGGCCTTTTCTGCTGAAAAGCAGTAAAAATGCTTGAATATATAAGGATAGCAATTTAGTGTACAGTACCCAGGATATCCTTAAGCCAACTATCTATAAATGTAGAGTAAAATGTAGTAAGTTCAATGAGTTCCCAGATATACATAAACATTTTTAAGAAGAATGGTGCCCCTCTGATACAAGCTAATATTAGAACACTCATGTTATTTTACTTTTGCCACACCACACTTGCCTCAACAAAGTGAAACAATCATGGACGATAACTGCAAATTGCTCTCTTGGGGAGAAGGGACCACTGTCCTCACCTGAAAGGTGTTTAACATATGACATGGTGGGATTATGTCGCCCTCTCATGGCCAGAGACAGGAATGCAGACTGATTTTTGTCCACTAGGGCTTGCCCTCCCCCAGACCGTTTCATGACGAGGAGAAGGAGTACTGCTTGTGGAGAGGCACACAAGAAAATAACAGAAGAAATCAACTTCAACTAACCTGCTTAACTCTTTAACTTTGAGTTAAACTTTTGTCAACTTGAATAAAACTTGGCCCTGGGAAGGCCCATGTCATGTGTTCAACACCTCTGAGAAACAACTTTCAAGGGAGGACAATGGTCCCTTCTCTACAGGTGGTGAACACCCGACATGGTGAGATGTACTAAAGCTTAAACCTCCCAGGTGGGATAATTACACAGTTAAATAACGTGTTGGAGAATTTGTCTCCCAAACGCCACCTCTGCAGAGGTTTTCCTAACAATTCTGTAGTGGGGTACAAAGTACATAGGAGCAGCCCACACTGCAGTCCTGCAACCATCTTGAAGAGGAGCATTCAGGGAGAACGCTACCATGGTCACAACTGCTCTAAGTGGAATATGCCACAGTATTGCTTAGAACTGGCAAACTCATGGACTCATATGCTAACACAATTCATACTTTTAGCCATTTAGCCAATGTTGAGCTGGACACCTGGCAGCCCATCGTTGCTGAATTAAAGGATACAAACAGCGACTCTATCAATCTTTGTTCTGAATATGTACACCTTCAGAGCTCTCCTATCCAAAGGAGATATCCAAAGAATACCATGCTTTCTCTCTTGGATGTGTTGGTGCTGCACAAAACACTGGCAGAATCAGCTCCTGCTGTCTATGGAACAGTGTGTTAACCTTCGGTGTAAATGAAGGCTCTGTCCTTTGGATAACTGTCTGAATGGAAAACGCACAAATGCTTTGCCACTGACAAAGCTGCCCACTCCAACACTCTTCTTGCTGTTGTGATTGCAACCAAAAACAGTACTTTGCATGACCAATCTCAATGATACAGTGCTCAGTGTCTCAAAAGGTCATCTCTGTAGGGCCAGTAGCGCTTTATGTAGATTTCAACTCAGAAATCTATGTACCACTGGAAGGCATTTTAGAGTTGCCCCTCTCAAAAACCTCTTTACTAGTGGATGAGAGCCAAAAGAGTGAGAAGTTGTCACACTCAGAACTTATGAAATCGCTGATGCCTGGCACTTTAGTGTAGCTAGTTTGAGACCCACTTACAACCCATCTTGCAAGAACTCCAGCAATGTTTGTATGGTAACCTTCAACAGAGACACGTGTCATGCTGTGAACCACTGACCAAATGCCTTCCATGTGGACTGGTATATCATGATAGTTGATGGGCAACGTGGTGCCAAGATGGTATTGATCTGAATATCCTGCCAATGTCAGTTCTCACCACTCAACTTCCAAGCAGTGAGCCGGAACACTCTGGGTGAGGATACACCAAAGGCCCTTGTGAGATCTGGCTGACAGGGCATCGTCCATGGTTTCTGAACAGCCATGTGGAAAATGTCCGATACCCACAGTCTCCTGGGCCAGAACAGTGCCACAAGAATAATGTGTGCCTTTTGTGCCCTGATATTTTTGAGAACATTTGTCAGCAATGGTATTGGGAGGAAAGCATAAAACAACTGTGGAGGCCAATCCACTGTGAGCTCATCCACTGCCTCCATCCCTGGGCATTGGTACTTTGAGTAGAACCACAGGGCCTGACCATTTTGATGTGTTGCAAAGAGATCCAGCGCCACTGTGCTGAACCTCTTCTGCAGGTGATGGAATGCATTTGTTGCCAGCTGCCACTCTTCAGACTACACAGACTGCCAGCTTAACCAATCAGCCTGGGTATTTAAGACACCTTTTATGTGATCTGCCCACAGCGATTCAGTTTCTTTCTGCCCAGTTGAGGCAGTGTTCCTTCCTTTTGTAGTTTTCTTCATTCAGTTCCCCCTTGCCTGACCAGACATGGATCAGGGGGATTTGTTGGTGGTATATGTCTGATGAAGAACAATCTGACAAAGTGACGTAGTTAGCCGCACTGCTCTCAGCTCTAGCCAATTCACACTGTGATTTAGTTCTTCCCCCTTCCAGTGGGCTTGAACATACCTGCCCTGACAATGGGCCCCACAGCCTGTCAGACTTGCATCTGTAGTGACAACTGTTCTCTGTGGCTCAACTATGGGTACTCCCTTTGTTAAATTCCTCTCCTGAGACCACCACTGCAGTGCAAGACACATGCCTGGTGGAACTTGCCCAATCAAATGCCTCTTCAAGGCTATGGACTTCTTATAAGGATGAAGCAATCACTGCTGAGGTCTAGTGTGGTCTGATTCAACTGTATGGTAGAAATCAGGAGTCCTAACATCCTAGCTAAGTACATCAAGTCTACGGAATATGTGTGAAGAAGTGGACTCTGCTTGACAGATCTTGACCATCCTGTCTGGAGACACCAAAATCATCCCATGCTTGGTGTCCAAGAGCACCCCCAGATGAATTAATGACTGCATTGGCTGCAGACTCCTTTTCTTGTAGTTCACTATGAACCCTGCTTGTACCATGGCTGATTAGGTTAACTGATTGTCTCTGGGTGCTATCTATAAAGCTTGAGATCTGATAAGAAGGTCATCAATGTAAGGACATACATGGAGACCCGGGCCTGGAAGCACAAATAAGCCACCTGAGTCACCATGACTTTTGTAAATATTCGGGAAGCTGAGGCTAGCCCAAACAGCATCACGCAGTACTGGTAATACTGGTTGTTTATGCAAAGCAAAAAAAGTGTCTGTGTTGCAGGTAGATGGGAATGTGAAGGTATGCCTCCTTCAGATCCACTGATGCTAGCTAATCTCCTATTTGAAGAGCCTGGTTTATAGTTGCTAGAGTCTCCATCTTGAATTTTCTGTAACGTACAAATTGATTTAGAAACTGTAAATCTAGCACCTCTCTCCATTTGTTGTTTTTCTTTGGAATGACAAAGAACACTGAGTAGACAACTGAGAAATAGCTTTCTGGGGGTATCGGCTCTATGGCCACTATCTGCAGCAGATGGCTGATCTCTCTTTGGACTATGGCTCTTTTTTTGGTTACTTTGGATACTGGAGAAGGAAGACAGTGTTGAGGAGGTAATGGACTTTAGTTCCACCTTCAACCTGTGGTACACCAAATTGATAACCCACCTATTGTTAGTGCTTGCCACTGTTGATGGAAAAACTGCAGTTGACCCCTTAATGGAATCAGTTTGACCTCAGAATTGAGTGTTGCGAGCTCCTTTGCCTTGGTTACTAGCAATGCCTTTGCTTTAGTTGTTTCCTTGACTAGTCCCTTGAAATTGTGGCCTAGACCAGGTGTAGTTTCCTGATCTTGGACCTCTACCTTTCCCCTGGTATTTCATGGAACGAAAGGATTGTTGGTACGGTGAGAAACAGCACCCGTCTTTTTTTCCCCTGGTGTTAAATAGCAAGTACTTACGCTTCTCTTTTGGGTCCACTAACGCCTCTTTCAATGCGTCATCACCAAAACGTTTGCCACCTACATAGGGGGCAGTTGCTAAATTTCATCTTGAGGAGTTATCCATATCACATGTTCTTAACCATACGGACTGACAAGCTGCTATTGTTGCTGCCATTGATCTGGCTGCAAACTGGGCGATATCCAATCTTGAATCAGCCACAAATGCTGCAGCCCTTGATATCTTTAAAAGTGTATTTCACCATCTCTCCTGAGACTGGTTTGGGTCATCTAACATTTCGTCAATCCACACCAGAGACGCCCCTTGCAAACATGGAGGCTGCACATGCTGACCATATTGCTAGTGCTGCTGCTTCATATACTTTGCCCAAAACATAATCTATAGGCCTGTCTGTTTTGTCTTTGGCTGAGCCTCCCTTTTCGGCAACATTACCCTGGTCACCATGGAAGTGACAGGAGTGCCTACTGAGGGAGGTCTAAGTTGATCCATCAGCTCTGGCTCAAGTAAATAATATTTATTTGCCAGCACCATCGGCCTTTCCTTAGTCAGGTAAGTAAAAGCTGCTAGTGGGAAGACACATCTGTTCCATACCAAAACAGGAAATGGTCTGAGGGGGGTTGAGCCCCAACAGAGAAAGATACAGTCTGCATTCTTCTTTCTGGCCACAAGAGAGCAATGCAATCCTACCATGTCAGGTGTTCACCACCTCTGGAGAAACAACATGTCACACAGAAAATCTACAAAATGGATCACCCAACTTTTTTTATTGAAATTTAACCGTGGGAGGACTGCCAGTTTGTTCAGAGCAGCAGAAGAATGTGTATGCTTAACCATTCCCCCACCCTACATGCCATTTCCCCGATCAAACCTGCCTCCAGCAGCTGTTTGTCTGCAGAGTGGAAACTGCTAAACAACAGTGCAGAGTAGAAACTGCTAAATGCAATATAAACAAATTTACTATCACTTGTAATTGCATTTTAAGTAAAAAAAAAAGTTGCAAGTTCTAAGCAAGGTTCTCCAGCCCAATATGTACCAGTTCTCCATATGATGCAAGTGGCAAAAAAAAATTTTGGGAAGCAAAGGCAAGATGATGAGAAACTACAGTAACAGATGTACTCAGATAAAAGGGAACCGGCACCAATGTTGTTGCCACAACCGGGTATAGCATTATATGAAGTCTGTCCACAAAAGGCATGCTCCTATTGCAAAAGAAAAGTGAAAATTTCCTGAAATCCTAGCTGTAGTCCAGGATCCACAAAAAAGAAGCCTCCTTAAAATAAAGCAGATGTGCAGTGATTTTTTTTAATCAGGCCCTGTTGTGGAACTCAGCACTATTAGGTGCAATACTGGAATAAAGAGACAATTTCAACATCAGTATTCACTGAAGATTTTCAACATTCCTCTTCCTGCTCTAGTGACTGGCACAGATAAGCTAAAAAAGTGAAAGAACCTATGCAGACTTCTGTGTATTTTATTCCTTCTCCTCTTAAAAGTCCTGCAGAATCATTTCACTTTGACGGTTCTACAGCTCCCCACAAATTGTCTACGGTTGCATAAAAGCATATATTAAAACGGCGGGTGTTGCACTCTGAAAGTGCTTACCATATTCTGATCTGACATACATATTCCTCTAGAGTCTCAGGGAAAACTGGTTCTATTGATTTGCAGCAGAAATTGACCATGCACAGCACCAATTCTACGTAGGCTATGACTTCACAATCTCACCTTCCACTCCCAATTCTTGGAGCATTTTTACAACCTTTAAAAATAAATAAATAAATAAATATTCTAAAAATCTACATGTAGTGCTTTAAAAGCCTGCCTGAAGCATTAGTAGGAGAGCAAGATAAATAACTGAATAAGTTTTGGAATTGTGGTAATTACATCGATTACAAAGGAAAATGAGAGAAATTTGGGCTTATCATAGGAAGGGGGACAAAAACCCTGTGAAAACTGCTGTCTTGAGCTATGTTTGTGCTCGTTCCACACATAAATGCTTGAAAGGTTGTTAATGAGATTTCAGATGCCCATTTTCAAAAGCTAATGAAACCATTTATTTTTTTGCTACGAATGAGGCTAGGTCTGGAGTTCGAACTGCAAAGAATACCAAACACTATAAATAAGTAGCACTTTATTTCATGGAACTTTAAAAGGCTTGCCAGACACACAGTAAAATGCCTACTGTTTGCTGCAGCTCTCAGCAAGGGCAAAATGCTTGGAGGCTGCCATCTTGTGGGCACAGATTAACATAACATTTGCTGTACTGCACTGAAGAAAAATCTCTTACATAGCCTTCATCGCCTATGCGAGATGCAGTCATCTTTCAGCAGCTCAAAATTGATGAGTTATGTTTTAAAAGACTGACCTGTTCAGTAAAAGAGACTATTTTATAGATAGGAAGTGTGCAATTGTTTCACATAGCATCCTAAACATTTATTTGAAATTCTTGACCAGTACAGAGGGTTGAGTCTGCTTAACACCACGTAACAGTTTTCATGTAGATGTTCTATTCTATGTATCTCTCTCTAGCCTTTCTGGACTAGAAGAGCTGGGGAACTAGAATAAGTAACATCCTCCCCAATAGGGAGAAATTCAATTGTGCTTGCATTTTAATGAGAAACTACCTAATCCACACTTCTCGAACCAATACACAAAATACTGCTATCCTTCAAAATTGAGACAATCCGAATGTCGTGATGCAGTTCTCCAATGATCACAAAAATGCATATATGAGGGGAATGTGTCCATAAAAATGCATATATTAGCGAAAATAATATGCCAAGAATCATTATAAGGGAAAATTGTTTGCAAAGATGTGTATATTATTTGAAACTGCATATAAAAATGTGTTTATCAGAAGAAATTTGCACCCAAAGGCTGATGAACTTTCATGACTTTTAAATCACAAATTGCAGCAGAAATGTGGAGAACTGAATTTAAGACTGGAAAAATGAGAAAGTTGAGAGAACTGAAACTGACAGATCTGTCCGTCCCTACTTCCACCGCTCTCAGGGAAGCCAAGAGACATGGTAGGTTGTGATATCAATATGCCTCCAGAAGTAAGAAAATGTCAGGATGTCCTTTCAGGTTACTGCTTATGCTAGCCACTTCCTGTACAACACTGTGTTGCTGATATACCAAGGCTAATTTATAAAAAGAGAAGGATGCACAGATAGGAGGTGCATGTGCCTCTGTTCCCAACCTGTACTGTTTCCAAGCGCTCCAAAAGGGGCAAATCATCCACTTCCATAATGAATTCTTCCACTGTAGAATACAACTTCTGCCGCACTTCATTTCTGTGTAGAATCAAGTTCTGTACTTCATCCTGTGCAGAAGGTAAAGCAAGATCAGGAATGTATCACTCACATAAAAGATAGCAGACTGGTGGGTTGTTATGTTGTTGTTGTTGTTTTAAAGAATAGCTTTGTAGAGCAAAATATGAAAAGTACCATTCAAAAATTAACTCCCAACTAATTCTTCATAAAACTTCACAAAATCTTGCATTTGAACCGTAAAGTGCATGCACACCCACCCACCCACCCCTTATTTGAGCAGTGGGCATATTGCTGAATTTAGTTTAGACATATGATCTTTCCTGGACTGAGCTCAGGGGAAACCACATCAGTGCATCTACAGCAGAAGATGGCAGTTCCTAATGCTGATTTGCTAGGAACAAATGGCATCTCTATTCCTCCTCATCCCATCAAAGCAGTTTTTCCAATGTTTTCAGAACTGATTCTAAGCCTTTCAGGGAAGAAAACATCCAAGTAGTAGCCACCTTGAGGAAGAAGCACTATTTCTGCATGCCATCTAGCTTCAGGAGGCTGCCCTTTGTAGCCTGGAAGAGGATTTTCAAAAGAAAGAACTATGGGAGCTGGTTTAGGGAGTAGTAAGCTACCCGTTTTAAGAGTCATGGGTAACCTTTCTTTTAGAAACTGTTTTCGGAATATGGCTCAGCTTTCCAGATACGGATCTGCCCAAGGAAGGTCTAAATTACCTCCTTACAATTAAACCAAGCAAAGAAAATGTTGAGGCTTCTTCCTGGTTGCTGACTGAAATCAATCACACAGTGCGATAAAAGGAAGCTAGAAAAATTACTAGGCTCCAGTAATCAGCCTTCAACAAAGACTTGGCAAGATGATTGTTTCTCAAGAACTTCAATGGAACTCTTTCTGAGCTAACTACTGAAGAGCAAAGACAAAGCTTCAGACTGCAATCTTGGTTGATGCTCTCAAACATGTTACAGCCTCACTGACCTATTATTTGCATGGTAAGAGCACCTAGGTTGCTGAGCTACCACCTGGATTGCCACAGCTACTCACTTTTAAGAAGCACTTGGGAGAAAAGGAATTTTTAAAATATTCCAACACTGTCCTTTGCTTAATGCAGTGAGGTGGTGGGTGAGTGGAACTGCAATTCATCCAGCCGAGTGGGTGAGGAATCACACACAAACACACACATGACCATTTATGAGATTGGCCTTTATGTGGCCTAAGGATTTGTTTATATATAGGGTGTGTAAGTAAAAGACGACTGAATCATCATTACAGTTAATGGCTAATGTATCTATCAGATGTAAAGAAGGGCTTAAGCTGCAAGAGGAAAAACTCTACAAGTCCTAATTTGTATGTGTGTTTATACAGGCGTCCTAATTGGGTGTGCCCGTGATATTTGCCAATATCACTGGAACTACAAATGCTTTATTTTTACACGCCTACATTGCAAGCTAGGACAGGTCAGATTTGCAGTAGGAAGTAATATGAGCCAAGATCTCAGAGTGCAAAGACAAATAACTAGCATTCCTTGGGAATTCTGACTGCATTATCAAAGTTCTTAAAGGCTCTAAGCTTTAGGTCATTGGTTCTCAAAAGGTTTCTCCTATCTACTGCTTGAAAATTGCTGATTGTCTTGGCAGACCACTTAAGGATTTTTCTGCCGGTTGTAGCAACTGTAACGTGCTGGAAGAGATGCTGTATGCTTTTGTACTTTTGTTGCTTCTTTTATTTCTTGTATTGTATTTTATTTAACTCCACAGAATTCATATTATAACAAATGAACAAAATGAAGCAATAAAAAACAATTAAAAGCAATTTGAATATTTAACGTAGACATGATGCAGACCATCTGACCAGTTTGCAAACCTCTGCTGTAGGTGTTTATCTAGTCCAATAACATACAGCTAATGACAAGGGAGGATTTGTTACGTTAGCAGCTTACATTTTATGACATTATCAGACCAAAGCCAGCTATCTTTCTATTCTAAATTCCGGGCATGGGATGTTGGAGAGAAAGTTTGAGACTGCATTGCAAGGGAGGTGTGACACACACACCCAAAATCCTGAGCTGCTAATTGACTTTCAGCAACAGTTCTCTCCAATAGTTCCAGCACACAGAAGGCCTGCTTGGCTGTCTTGTGCTGGTTGGGTGATGTGGAGTGGGGAAAAGATGCAAGAACGTCTTATATTGAACCATACATCCCCTTCTCTTCTCAGCAAACTCAGATCTAGCATAATTTCATCACACATTAACTTGAAATGTAACATGTTCAATAAATTCCAGAATTTTTTAAAAAGAAGTAAATATAAAAGCCTGAAAAGAGAGGTCATTGCAGGTTAAGTCTCAGCCTAAAAAGGCATAAGCTTTTTTACACACCACGTGTTTGCATAAGCGTATTTCCTGTTGAGAAGAGTTATAGTCTATCCAAATTTTGTCCAGCTTTTCTAAAGACAGAGGAGCAGCAAGATATTCTTCCGTAACCACTTTAACTGCTTCTGAAAGGTCTTCTCCAAAACGAGTACTCATACTGTCTTGTCTGGGTGAAAGATATTTAAAAATCAAGAAAGTAGTTAAATGGCCATATAAATAATTGTATTTCAATTTTTATATGTGACAGAATAAAAATAATATATCTATATCAGGAAAAATAGTATGGAAACGCATGCAAAATTCAGCTACTTTTACCAAATAAAAATGGTAATGACTTATGTCATCCACCTTGTCATACTGGACTGTCTGATTTTATATCCTTGCAATAGTACAGAAGAAAACACAAAGGTTTCATATATTTGCACTACTGTTATCCAATAAAGAAAAAAACACAAAGGCTTGATATGTTGCAGTCTATTATGTCAGAATACTATCGTTAGGTATAGGACCAACCAAGTATTATTTTACAGGCAAATCAATGACAAAGGAGTTAAGTGAAGGGATAATGTGTTCCTTGTATTAAAAGATTGTGAATCAATTTTTTTGATGTCATTAGCTCTCTGACTTCCCACTCCACAAATTATGACCGATGGAAGACAACACTATGAAACCCTTATACGTGACCAAGCAAACACTGGCATAAATTAGATACCACTATCATCACTCTAGTTATTTGATTAACTCCATAGGCAAGAGTGTCAATCTATGAATGTCTGTGTCATTGACATTATTCTACACACCTCTCCTGCACTGAATCTAGAGAACACGGAGATTCACTGAAATGATTTACTAAAGCCAGCCTTCACATCAGTTATCAAATGCAAATTTCAGGGGGGGAAATGCAACCAGGAAATCAGGATTCCACAGGATTCTCCTTTTTTCAGAGATGCTCTCTTTTCTGCAGCCCTCTCCAGACACCTAAGTGGAACAGACTGGGGGAGATACAGCATCTTTCTGCACTGCTCTGCAGCCCCTGTGCTACATCACGACTGAAATATTAACCGTTATTTTAATGCATTTTTAATAAATATACAGAACACAATAATAAAAGTTCTCTGTGAGGTTTGGAAGTAAAAACATTAAAAAATTACGAGAGATGTGAAGGCCCAGAAACAAATCAGGGGAAAAATCAGGGAGTTTTCCCATCCCCCCACCAGAAAACAAAAACAAAAAACCAACCAAGAAAGGCTTCAGGGGGAAAAGGGGGGGAAATGGTCCCCCCCCCCAAACTTTCCTTGTTTTTTTCTGGGCTTTCACATCTCTATATAAAAGTATTCTAAAAATAAAAAGGCCTTAATCTGGTGCTGAAAGACCATAAAATAGATGTGTCAGGCAAGCCTCAACAGGAAGGGTACTCCATAACTGGGATGCCAACACTGAAAAGGCTCTTGCTCCACCCACCAGACTGCATTTGGCAGGGAGAACACCTTCCCTACACCTTAGGGAAGTAACTTTTACAAATCAGAAGGTGCCTTCTATCACCAGCTTAATTGTATGCTACTCTGCACCTTCATTAATTCACAGAGTCCTGGGTCCCCATTTACTAGGTGCCCCTACATGAGGATGAAGGCAGGGGAGAGGGAGCACTGTGTATGAGGCAGGCAGCTGACAGTGGCCAGCTTTGGCTTGCCTCAGCCAGTCTTCTCCTCCTCTCAGCCAATCAGATGGTGGTTTGGTGGAGGAGCAAAGCTTGACCTGAGCAGGTAAGCTCTCCCCTAAATGGACCTGACCATTGTATTCCCAGCCTGCCTACTTAGTCACTTTCTTCGCACTGTGCTACCACATTAAGCCATGTTGCAGACTGCTGTGGACTTAGCATTAGCCACTGGTTGATGGGGCTGGGAAGGAATTTCACCCAAGATCACAGTTGGCCTCACTAGTCCTATGTTTTTTGCCTTCCCCATAACAATTACCTGAGTACCTTCTCTATCCTTTCCCTTTAAGGGGCTTTGTTTCTATGATGCAACTTTTGCTGTTTTACATTTGGTGCTGGGGCATCAGGCAGGATCCTTAATTCTAGAGCTGAGTTTATTGTCAGACCATAGGTCATCACAACATATGTAAAACACAATATAACAAAGTTAAAATCAGCTACAAGCAAAGGGATAAAACAGACAATATATAGACAAACGGTTAAAAAAGCAAAGAATATATATTTAAGATTCTTTAGATTCCAAATCAAGCAAAAACTTTGTTCTGAGCTTTTGGGCCGCCAGGGCAAAGTGAGCTACCCAATAAGTTACCCAATAATTAGTATCGGCTAAAAGGAAGTGGATGATCTGAGCAGCACTGTCATGTCCTTGATGGATAATTAAACTATTAAGGAACTTGATTCTTGGGTGATCATAGAGAGGGCAATCTAATAAGTAATGAGGGAGGTCTTCTAGTTTACCAGAGTGACAAATACATAGTCGCTGTTCCTTTGGGATCTGGAGGTAGCGACCAGATAGAAAAGCGCTTGGCATTGTTTGAAACCTTAAGGCTGAAAAAGCAAAACGTAGATGGGTCGGTAAAGGGACCGAGAGATAGTTCGCCCTTATATGGTCTACTTTATACAGCCTAAACCAGGACAAAAACTTAGAATTATTGTCATCCTATCCATCCACTCACAAAAGCGTTTTATCTGTTCTTGAATTTTTGCTTTGCTCAATAGTAGAGATGGCTGAAAAGGGATGTGGTAATGTGAGTGGATGGCCTGGAGTTTTGAGTTCCAATCATGATCCTTACCAATCACATTAGAACAAGCCTTCGCCAAGATCTGTGAAGAAGAATTTATTGAGAGAGTCCAGTATGTTAGCAATGATTCGTGAATCCGGGCGCTAACCAGGGGAAGGCCCACTTCAGCTCTTAAAAAAGCAGCCGGCATGGATGGTGGAAGGTTTAGTAGCGCTTTAATGAATTTATTTTGTATGCCTTCTAAGGGAGGGAAAGATGGTAACGACCAACCCCAGATAGCTGCCCCATACATAATCTGGGGGAGGACCTTATTCTGAAAGACTTTTAAAGCAGGGGCCACTAAGTGGCCTCCCGAAGACCTATAAAATCGAAGAATGGATCCGATTGATCTTAAAGCTGTAAGTTTTTGGGCAGCAATTTGTTCTTTCCATGACAAGGTATCCTGTAAATGGATACCTAAATACTTGAAAGAACATTGACCTATGGGGTGGTTCCCTATGGTCCATTTGTGTTTAGAATATTTTTTCCCAAAAACCATGATTTTTGTTTTTTGATAATTTACCTGTAAGGATTCTTTTGTACAATATGCGTCTAAAGTTACTAATAGCCTCCTTAAGCCAATGGGGGTTAGAGAGAGGAGAGTCATATCATCTGCGTATAGCAGTATAGAGAGCTTTCTAGATCCTATTGAGGGCGGAAAGAATTTTGGGCCTGCCAATTCATTAACTATATCGTTTAGATATAAATTAAACAAGGCTGGAGCTAAAAGGCAGCCTTGTTTTACCCCCTTGTTTGCCGATATAGGTCCGGTTAGTTTATTGCTCCCATGCGCCCCCTCCTATGTAGAGCTCATACAGCTCCATGGTATACTTCGGAGCTGAGAGTGATGAAGGAAGAGAGGAGGAGGCTTGAGCGCAGATGGAGGCGAACTCCTGACGAATGCAATTATGCCTTGGTGAGTGCCTCTTCTAAGCGGTATGTAGTAGCGGTGAGGGCAGCAAAAAAGAGATATTTTGCTGCCACAATCAAGGCATCTCTCTCCCGCCCGGCGGAGCTCTTTAAAATCGTTCGAGGGCTTTTACATTCTGGCCCTCGGGACATTATAGATTTATCTGTAGCCCGCTGTGATAAGTTCGCGAGGCACTTCCAGGATAAGATCGCATGCATTCGCCGGGACTTAGACTCCAATATTATGGCAGTGGGATCTAATGAAGCATCCAGAACACGGTCTTGTCCTTGTTTATTGGATGAGTTTCAGTCTGTACAGCTTGAGGATGTCGACAAGATCCTTGGACTGGTGCGGGCGACCACATCTGTGCTGGACCCTTGCCCCTCTTGGCTGGTGAAAGCTGGCAGGACCGGAACCGCTGGCTGGGCCAAGAAGATAATAAACGCCTCTCTGAGAGAGGGAGTGGTCCCTGACTGCCTGAAAGAGGAGGTTGTGAGACCGCTCCTGAAGAAACCCTCTTTGGACCCAGATAACCTGAACAACTATAGACCTGTGGCGAATGTTCCGTTCCTGGGCAAGGTGCTAGAACGGGTGGTTGCCGGCCAGCTCCAGGGGCTCTTGGATGACACTGATTATCTTGATCCATTTCAATCCGGTTTCAGGCCCGGTTTTGGCACCGAAACAGCCTTGGTCGCCCTGTATGATGACCTTTGTCGGGAGAGGGACAGGGGGAGTGTGACTCTGTTGATTCTCCTTGATCTCTCAGCGGTGTTTGATACCATCGACCATGGTATCCTTCTGGGGAGACTCGCGGAGTTGGGTGTCGGGGGCACTGCTTGGCAGTGGCTCCGCTCCTACATGGTGGGTCGCCACCAGAAGGTAGTGCTTGGGGAACATTGCTTGATGCCCTGGACTCTCCATTGTGGAGTCCCGCAGGGATCGGTACTGTCCCCCATGCTTTTCAACATCTATATGAAGCCGCTGGGTGCAGTCATCAGGAGTTTTGGGGTGTGTTGCCATCAGTACGCTGATGACACGCAGCTCTATTTCTCCTTTTCATCCTCTTCAGGTGAGGCTGTTAACGTGCTAAACCACTGTCTGGCCGCGATAACGGACTGGATGGGAGCTAACAGACTGAAGCTCAATCCAGACAAGACCGAGACGCTGTTGGTGAGTGCCTTCTCTGCCCAGATGGAGGATGTTCATCCTGTTCTTGATGGGGTTACACTCCCCTTGAAGGAACAGGTGCGTAGCTTGGGGGTTCTTTTTGATCCTTCCTTGTCACTTGAGGCCCAGGTGGCCTCGGTGGCACGGAATGCTTTCTACCATTTTCGCCTGGTAGCCCAGCTACGTCCCTATCTGGACAGTGACGACCTCGCCTCAGTTGTTCATGCTCTGGTAACTTCTAGACTGGACTACTGCAATGCGCTCTACGTTGGGCTGCCCTTGAAGACTGTTCGGAAACTACAGCTAGTCCAGAATGCAGCGGCCAGATTGCTGACGCGGACCAGAAGGTCCGCTCATATAACACCTATTCTGGCGCGTCTGCACTGGCTTCCTGTTTGTTTCCGGGCTAGATTCAAAGTGCTGGTTTTGACCTATAAAGCCCTACACGGCATGGGACCGCAATACCTGGTGGACCGCCTCTCCCAATATGAACCTACCCGGACACTGCGCTCAACATCTAAGGCCCTCCTCCGAGTGCCATCCCATCGAGAAGCTTGGAGGGTGGTGACTAGAACCAGGGCCTTTTCTGTGGTGACCCCCGAACTGTGGAACAGCCTCCCCGATGAGGTGCGCCTGGGGCCGACGCTACTATCTTTTCGGCGCCAGGTGAAAACCTTTTTATACTCCCAGGCATTTTAAAGTGTGTTTTAATAGCATTTTCATCATTATTTGTATTTTGGATGTTGTTTGGTTCTTTTATTGTTTGTTTTGTTTTCTTGATTTATTGTATTTATTGTATTTATACATTGCTTGTTTTTTTATCTTTTTGTACACCGCCCAGAGAGCCTTCGAGCTTAGGGCGGTATATAAATAAAATAAAATAAAATAAATAAAATAAAATAAATTGCCCACCCTGATTCTAAGGGTGTTGTTTGAGTATAGCTCTCTAATCAGATGTAGGAGACGTTTATCGATGTTGGTAGAGGCCAGTTTGGCCCACAGGCGGTCTCTGTCAATAGAATCAAAAGCAGCCGCCAGATCAACAAAGGCGGCATAGAGATGTTTAGTGGGCCCCATGATCGATTGCTTGGCCAAGAAGAGAGTGGCGCAATGATCGATGGCAGATTGCCCTTTTCGGAAATCCGCCTGTTCTGGATAGATAACTGTGTTAGCAGTTTCCCACTCTTCCAACTTGAGTAAAAGGAATCTACTATACAATTTAGCTCCTACATCTAAAAGGCTGATAGGGGAACTTCCGGGAAGGGTGACTTCGCTTGTGCCTGCTTTTGGGACGGGCTCCCGCCTCAAAAGAAGCTTATTCAGATATAAATCAGTCAGAACATTTTTTTTTTGACTGATGAAATTTCTCCCGGGCAGGGAGAAACGTAGAGATCAACCTCAAAAGCCTGTTTTTGTTGGGAGGACTGGATTTCATTAATTTATGAGATAAGGTCCAGCCAACAATGCCGGACGGACTTTCGAACAAGCTCTATCTGCTTAAGCGATACGTTTATCTTTTCTTTAAAGAGAGAACGGACTAACAGGCAAGCACCCTTCTTTCTATTATTTTTTTTACTTGGTTTAAATTGTTGTAGCAAAAGGAGATTTGTCAGATTGATCGGCTTTGGACAGCTTCTGGGTGAGCTATAACTCTTCTATGTTATCCACGAAATTAACAGCTTATCTCTGTTTCTGTCGCAAAAAGCTGTCCTGGAAGTGCATTCTAAAGATATACACAGAAGAGGGATTTCTATTCCTGATTTCTATTCCAAGGAATATTATATTGTCTGGGACTATTCTCTTTTTGGTCTATTTTATTTTGACGAATCTGCTTCTTCACGACGCCACTAACTGTTTTGATGCTGGGAACTAAATTTGTTTTGCATTCTTGAACATAGAGAGATAAGGCAGGTTGCTCTGTTTATACTGTGATGTCATCAAGCCTGGAATATTAACCCAATTGTTGCTGAAATAAGAAGTGGTTTTTCTTTATTTTTGTTTTGCTTTGTTTTCGTGGTTTTAAAAATGGCAATCAAGAAAGTGGCTGAGAATCTGGAAGTAACTATGTTTCAGAAAATAATGGATGAGATTGAGATAACGAAACAAACCCTGCGACAGGGTAGTAAGGAGCTGAAAATTGAACTGAGCAAAATGACGCAGGAGTTTAAAGAAATAGGGGATCCTGTGAGAGAGGAGAATGAGATCAGAGATGAGAAAAGAAAAAATAAAGGGAAGATACAAGCCCTGGAGATTGGAACAAATGTGGAATTGGAAAAAGATCTGGAGTTTATGGATTTTAGAAATAAAATCTACTGTTTGGAATTTAACGTTATCTCTGAAGAAATTAATGAAGATATTAGAGATAAAGTTATCAATGGCTTGGATAATCTTCTGGACTGGAATGATGTGATGGAGCTTGATATAGAGAAAATCTATGGAATTAACTGCAGCCATGTGACAATGGAAAAACTCTTAAGAGATGAGCCAGTGCATTTTGTAAAAAAGAAGAACACAGATATGACTTTACAACAGTATTTCAGCAACTTATTCAGAATGGATGGCAAGAAAATATTTGGGATAGAGGAAATTCCCATCAGACTCTTATTATATGCCTATGGCTATAACAGCAAGATTATTATGGAATACTGATAATGGAAGATTGGACACTGAAATTACTGGACTTAACAGGACTATTGAAGATGGAAGATGGAACTAATAGGGATAATGGAATAATGGCTATTGAAATTATTGGACCTAACAGATTCTGATGAGATGGATTAATCGAAATGTTTATTTGGACTATGGTTATGACAATAAGATTATTATAATTATTAACGAGATGGATTAATTGACATGTTTATTTGGAGAAAAATTGATAGATATATTTCTTAAAGAATTGAAACCTCTCTTTGACTTTTTGTGGAAAGAATAAAGTAATGTTTATGAGATTTGATGATTAATTAAGATAACTACTGGAGGAAAGTGATTTTATAATATGATTTAAGAGACAGGATTGTTATATATTGTAGACCTATAACTGATTTGATATGTGACAAATGGGAAGTCAACATTTTATTTTTTTTGTTTAATCATTTTTGTTTTGTTTTGTTTTTTGTCTTTGAATGTTTTATGATTTTGTTTTCTATGTTTTATGAAAATTTGAATAAAAATTATTGTAAAAAATAAATAAAAGGCTGATAGGGTGGTAGTTTTGGGGGTCTTGTCTCTCTCCTTTTTTGTGGATGGGTACGACAATACTCTGTTTCCAACCCTCAGGCATATTGCCTGTGGTATTAATATAGGTAAACAAGTTTGTCAAAATAGGGGTCCACCAATCTGGGAAATTAAGGAAAAGTTCTGGGGGGATCATATCCTCCCCCGGGGCTTTACCCTTTTTTAATAGGGAAATGAGGGTCCTGATATGTGATGTTGTAACAGGCGGCCAATTTACAAGGTCAGCCAGATTTAAAGATGGACACAAAGCGATGGAAGTGGCCGTTATAGTGTAAAGTTTTGTATAATGATCATGCCACGTGGAGGGAGATATTTGGGCGAAATCATGGTATTTAGGCGCATGCGCTCCATTGGTTACTATGTTCCAGAACAGACGTTCGTTGCCCTCCAAAAGGGCCTGGTTAAGTAGCTGCCATTGTGCACGTGCATAACTAAGCTTTTTTTGTCTCAAAAGAAGTCTATATGAAGAACGAAGGTAAGCAAGATGGTGATAGTTAAATGAGGAGGAGTTTCTTCTTATTTTCCGAGCATAGTTGGCTAATTGACGTTTAGCCACTTTGCATTCGGAGTCAAACCACCTCGTATTATTCGTAGGAATAGCTTTTGAAAGGCCTGCAGAACTCACCACTGGTTTAAAAAGAGAGATAATATTTTGATAAGAATGTAAAGCGTCCATCTCACCCTTATTTCCCTTAATGAGGGATGGAATGACTATACTCTCAAACAATTTTGCAATAGTAGTTTGAAGAGTTGGAGACCATCGTAGTCTACGAGTGGCTGCTTGTAGCGCCTCAGTAGACGGTGAAATCGGGGAGGATCAAGGATGGCATTGGGATAGAACTGTCAAGGTGGGGAAGTGGTCGCTATCTATTCTATTCAATACCTTAAACTTATAGATCTGTGAAAAAAGTGTACTTGACACAAATGTGAAATCTATCACACTGGCTCCTAGGTGGGAGCAGTATGTGAAGGTTCCATTTGATTGATCTAAGCTTGAACCATGAAGGCACTCTAAACAGTGCATATGGACAAGTTCTATGAGTCGCAGGCCTTGTTTATTCCTTATCTTATCTTGGGAAACTCTGTCCCTCGGGGAAATGCTGGGGCAGGCGCCATGATTAGATGCGGTTCCATGAGACCATCCAGATCCCAACCTAGCGTTGAAGTCACCACATATTATTATCTTAGAGGAAGGGTAGTGACATTCTAGGAGAGCTAAGTAATCAGAAAATTTGTCCCAAATACTACCTGGAGCTAAATTCCGCGCCATGGTAGGGGGAAAATATACATTTATGACAATAAGGTCTCCATCGTTAAGCCATGTAGCCAGACGCCCTGCACACAGTATTCACAATTTGTGTCAAGTGGGTATATATCGACCATTAGATTCACAGAAATAAAAATACAAAGACCCCCGCTCCCTCTGCCCTTACTCTTAGATTTGATTGCAGGAAGCATGAAGGAACGGAAGCCGTTTAAAAAGATGGGTGTTTCTGAAGTCATCCATGTTTCTTGTAGACAAATAATCTTATATTGCTGAAGAAAGAGGAATAGGTCGTCTTCCCTAAATTTATTTGCCCAGCCCATAATATTCCATGAGAGTATTGACAACTGTCAATTTACGGTTGGTAATTCTGTTCGGTTGGTAGCATAAGTATTGCAGATCATAGATTGTGTCGAAGATATCTTCCTTGGTGAGGGAATCTCTCTAGTGGTTGCAAGTTTGTGGGAAGCCACTAAATGGCTATTTTTAAGGGAGGGCTGATCATCCTTAAGGTGCACACTCGAATCAGTCTTTTCCTCGGTCGGTATGTCATTGGCTTTAAACCGATTTCCCGTTGGCTGCTCATGGATAAGAGAGAGGCGGAGGGTGAGTTGGACCAGTCTATCAAGCATTTTATCTCTTTCAAGCGTAGGCAAAAAGCTGAAAGACTGGAATAAGGCCTGTTCCTCTTCCACCGGAGGATTAGCATTCCAAAACTCATTCATGCCAACATTTGATGGTACGGTTTGTAACTGATTTTGTGGAATTAAATTATCCCATCCCGATGGTAAAGACTTATTAAAATTTGAGGTCAAATTGTTCAAATTATTTGGATGTGACCGGGTTGTAGATCTAGAAACGTTGGCTGGAGTTACGGGTTCAGGTAGCTTAGAGAAATTTAAATCATTACTTTGATGTTTTGGCGAATCCAAATCAATAAGCGTATCATAGTATGGATGAGAGGGAGGCACCATATTATTTTTTGAGATAGAGCAAGGAGAAATTAACCTCATGGAAGGCGCCAAATTCTCAAAAAGTCTTGATGTAAATATATCAAGCTCAGCCAGTTTATCTCTGTAGGACCATACCTTGTTAGTTACCTCGGGAAGGGGAAAGGAGACCACCGCCCTAGCTCTAGTGTTGTTAAAGCAGAGGTATTCCACCTTTACAATATCGCTGGACTTTAGGTGCGTTGACATAGCCTTATTCACAATAGAAATGAAGTGAGATTTTCTAAGAGTAGGATGTATATAGCCGCACGGCTTAGGATAGTTTTCAAAGACCAATTTTGTTCTATTAAGCACAAGATTCCATTGTTGTGGTAGATGCGAAGGTGAAGTGTTTTGGGGAGGTTGTACATTTACTAGAACATCACTCCATGGGTCCTGATGTGGAATGCGATGAGATGGACTTACTATAGCAGGGTTATCATACTTCTCCTTCAAATGAACAGGGAGGAGAGGACTTGTTTCAGCCTCAACAGTTTTTGATGAACACCCCTTGTTTAGAGGTGTCTTGTGACGCAGGTTAGAATTCTTACTGTCCTTTTTCGTTAAATTTTCCAAGATTTGAAATAGTCTGTTAAAATTCATCTTGTTATTTTGGGTAGATTTATGTGACTTGATGTTTTTAAGATTTTTAGACTTTTTTTTGTGAAGTGCCAGGCCCTTTTTCTTTATCTGCCTAGCTTTTAAGGAGACGGTCTTCTTGGCCATGAGATGGTTTGAGAGATGCATCTGTGTTGTTATCTGTTGTGGAGGCGGGGTGGCACGGTATATAGCTACTAGAGTTGTTAGTAATGAATTACATTCATTCAGAAAGGTTTTAATATGCTCTAGGTCCGTCACCATCGTAAGAATCGAGCCTAATAAGATATCTCTAGGAGAGGGATCGATCACTAACACTTGTTTGTTGGTCTCATCCAAAGGTCGAGCAAGGCAAGAGTCAGTGGAGGGACTCATATCTGGAGATTTAGCTAGACGGGTATGTGATTCCGAGAAGGAACCCGGCAGTACAGAGGTAGGATCATGTGGGAGGTTACCAACTAATGAGTCTGTAGAGGCCATCAGGGTTCCATTACCAATACAGTCATTTAAAGACTTTGGGTGATTTAGATTTTGCCTTCCTGCTAGCTCAATTTCTGTGGCTAAATCCAACATCGCAGAATCATTCCCTATATTATGAGAATAAGCCTTTATAGGGAGGGACCAATCCAAAGGAGTAGTAGCAGCTTGCCATGTTTCCCTTTCGTTAAATTGCTGTAATGAAGTGGCATAAAAGTTCGTTATTTTTAGCTGTCCCTTTAATTCTATAGAAGTGTTTGCATCAGGCACTCTCGGTCGTCTCTGGTTCTTTGTTTTAAGTTTTTTTTCAGATAAACATTCAAAGGGAGGAGGAGATTCCAGAGCTTTCCTCTCTTTTCTTGTTAGGACCATAATATAAAATAAGAGGTTTTTTGGGTTTTTTTGTTTATCAGTCCAGCCGTTTACTTCTCAGCATTTCAAGGGCAATGAATAATATTGGCATTTCGCCACAATACAGTTTCAGTGAACCCTAATTCAATGTTGCTTGTTAGGATATAAAAGACATTCCTCTTAGAGTACTGTGGAACTGGGTTAATTTAGATAATGAGAAAAAATTCCTTGGACATATATCAAAGCTCACCCTGCCGCGACCAGGCCGGAACCGGAAGTCGGATCCTTAATTAAGAAGCAAATGGGGTGGGCTCTCCAGTCCCTCACTTAAAGAGGGACCAATCCACATGAGTCAATCCACTGCAGGGTCATTGTCATGCCCCTAGTAGTCTGGGCAGCAGTCACGGGAATGCCTCAAGCTGTTAGGAGGTAACTGTTGCTTTCCATCTCGTAATATTTACCCAGCAGATAGGGCAGGACATGCATTTCTGACAGAAAGCGGAGGTGACAGAAATAGAATTCTTGCCTGTAAGTCTGTCTTGCTACTTATAAGCTGTACCCAATAAAGTTGTGGCCTGCCTTCTCTCCTATGCCATTCCTCCCCCCCTGCTCCTACCTGTGGGCACAATACGCAAGTAAAACCTAAACTCTTACCAAGGTGAAGATGTAAACTTCAGGAGTACAAAGAAGTTTAGATAACATCCAGTCAGTGATTAAATATCAAGGCAGGTGTTGTCAGGTCATATGTACAAACCAAAAATAAGATGCCTTTAATCACCTAGCAAGTCCTGACCCACAGAATAGCTAAAAAGGACAACCATAACCTTGAATTCTCTGACAACAAGCTGCTGCTCTACTGAATTGATGATGATTATGATGGACTGCCTTCAAGTTGATTCCAATTTATGGCGACCCTATAAATAGGGTTTTCATGGTAAGCGGTATTCAGAGGGGTTTACCATTGCCTTCCTCTGAGAGACAGTGACTGGCCCAAGGTCACCCAGGAAGCTTCATGGCTGTGTGGGAATTCAAACCCTGGTCTCCCAGATCGTAGTCCAACACCTTAACCACTACACCATACTGGCTCTGAATTACAAGGACAAATTTTAAATACCTTTTTTTAAAAAGACAAATGAGCGAATTTTTTCTTCAAACAACACTAGATCAAGGTTTGAACTTTTAAAAACTTCTTAATCCTTTGAGTTCATCACAACAGAAACTCCTTGCTGGAGAAGATGTTTTAGTTCAGAAACATGTACAATATACCTAGCTTCTTTCAGCTTCTCGAACTTGGCAGCCAAGCTTCCCACTGTAGCTCCTACATACGTAGGCAGAGTGTTTTCTAAAAACTCAAGTGTTTCCTTGTAAGCATTCTTCTCCTTCTGCAATTGGATAAGAAAAGGAGACTTCTAGTATTAAACCATTTCTGCTAAACACCAAACAACATTTGCAGTTGGGAGTGCGAGTTGTGACGCGCACACAAGAGAGTTTTGCTTCATTCACTTGTATTTCACTAGCATGGAATATGGGAAAGCAATCTGGAAAACGGGTGAGTAGCACAATTGCCATCAAAATTTCATTCAACCAAAGATTCAGAGGGCAGCTTAACTCTTGCAGAGCAATCTCCAATTAGACTGGAAACACCCTGGAATTCTACTCTTTCAGGCTGTAATTCTACACACACCTATCCCAGAGGAAGGTTCACTGAATTCAGTGGGGCTTACTTCTGAATAGATATGAAGGTGATTGCACTCAGGCACCCAAATTTCCCACTTGCTAGGTTCGGCCAGCTGCATACCCTCTTGTCTGCTGAAAACAAGCAACAGCGTAACCACAGAAGGCATGAATGAGACTAACCATGGAGGGAGGAGACTTCTTTATCGAAGTACTTCTTCTTCAAGCTAGCATAGGAAAAAAATCCTGTGCATGTCAACTATATCAGCAGCCGGAGAAGCCAGCTCACTACTTCAGGGCTTCCAGGAAAATAGCTCCAGGATGCAGAATCATTCTGTTCACCATACCTCCAGATCACAAGTAAGCTTCTTCACTGTTAACTGCAATTCTTCACACTGATGGAGAAGATTCTGGTTCTTCACTTTGAAAGCTTCTTTCTCCTCTTTCAGCTTTTCGTTCTCCTCTATCAGCTTTTGATCTTGTTTTATTTTTTCCAGGCTAATGTTGGACACTCTTCTAAAGTCACAAGGTGCCATTTTCTCCCTAATGAAAAATAAAGGCAAAGTTCATTAATAGATTTCAGGACAATGTTTAAGAGATTCTCAATCCAAGATTTCGCACAGGCCACATTTAAGTGTCTGCTGGCATTTAACCGACTACCTTTATGTACTTAGCATTCCTGGGAAATGTAGCTTAGAACAACCTTCACCAACCAGGTGCCCCCCAAATGTATTGGACTACAACTCCCACCAATACAGCTGTGGTGACTGGTGATAATGAACCATTCGTTCTCACCTGAAAGGTGATTTTACTGGATGCCAGTCCATCACGTGGGTAATAGTCTGCCATCTGGAGTTCAAGGACAGGAAATGCAGTGAAGCTTACAGCTTGAGGAAGTAGTTAGGCGTTGCTGGCTTGCCGGCCCCAGTTCATTTTTGGACGTTGTCCACCAAGATGTGTTACTGGAAGGACCTGTGTGCAGACCTGCAGGAGAGGGAAAAAGCGACAGCGGCCCCGCCACAGGCCTCAGAAAGGACAATATCGCGGCCAGCAATGTCCTAACATAACTTGAGTCTACTTGTGATTATGATTGTTAAGTGTGAATGATTGTGGGGAAACACAAAGGGAAGCAACAGTGCTAAACTTAGTCATACAGTGCTAACTTAGACCTAGGTATCTATTATATACATATGAAAACTTTCAGTCTGCCGCTCTGGCAGATCCTCCTTCCCCTCCTAATGTGGATCTTTATCCTTAGAACGAATTAGTGGCTATGCCCCAATAAACTGAACCAGGTGGGCCGTGATGGACTGGCATCCAGTAAAATCACCTTTCAGGTGAGAACCAATGGTTCATTTTCCCTGGATGCCAGTCCACCACGTGGGACATACCAAAGCCGTCCCAGCTGGGTGGGTTGGGACAAGCCAACTAATAGGTGGAAACTGCTTGCTGCAGTACCCTTCTCCTGAAGGTGGCCTCGGCCAAGGCACAGCGGTCTATCTTAAGGTGTCTAATGAAAGTCGAAGGAGATAACCAATTTGCTGCTCTGCAGATATCTCTCAGGGAGGAATTGGTAGTGAAGGCCGCCGTGGCGGAGGCTGCTGTAGTGGAATGGACTGTTTTGCCCTGTGGCGGCATAAGGCCGCTGGCCTCGTAGACCATCCGGATGCAAGTCCTTAGCCAGCGTGCTAAGGTCGGTGTTGAGGCCTTTTTGCCCAGAGACTTGGAGTGTACAGATATAAACATTGCCTCCGTGGTTCTCAAGTCTCCTGTTCTATCTACGCACGTCCTGAGTGCTCTAGTGATGTCTAGGCAGTGCAGCTCTTTCTCCCTCAGGTGTACTGGTCTGGGGCAAAAAGACAGTAAGACTGGCTCCTGTTCCCTATGGAAGATCATGTTGACCCTTGGAATGAAGGAGGGTACCGTCCTGAGGACTGCCAAGTCACCATGGCAAATGCAGAGTTGGCGTGCAATGGAAAAGGGTGCCCAGCTCCGAGATGCGCCTGGACGACATGATGGCAATGAGGAACAGGCCCTTGTAGGTCTGGAGGTCAGGAGCTGAAGTGGGATGGTATCTAGTGGTTCAAAGGTCCTGTAGGACGTGTAGGACCTTTGTAGGTCCCATGGAGGGAAACAGTCAGTGATTGGAGGCTGTGAGGCCCCCACCCCCCTGAAGAAACGCTGGATCAGAAGGTTGCTGCCACACGGCTAACCGGAAGTGACTGGGAGAAAAACGGCAAGATGGCTGATGCCTGTCTCCTTGGCATAACACCCTTCAGACCTAATTGGAGGCCCTAGTGTGGGGATTCAAGGATATGCGGGACGTTGGCTCTGGAGGGGTGGATTCCCCTGGTTTGGCATCATCTGGCAAATGTCTTCCAGGTAGCCTAGTACAACCTTGTCCTGGAAGGTCTACATGTGGAGATAATGACAACGATGACCACTGGAATAAGGCCTGGCCTCCTCAGGGTTCTCCACTCAAGAGCCACACCGTCAGGCTCCACCCTTCTGGGCCTGGATGTCATAGTGGTCCCTGGGATAGGGGATCCGGCCTGTGGGGTAGTCTCCTTGGTTCTGCCACTGAGAGATTGAGAAGTTTCAGGAACCATGGTCTCTGTGGCCACCAGGTGAGCCCTTTCCTCCCTCACCTTCTGCAAGGTGCAACCTAAGAGATGCATAATTGGGAAGGCATAAAGAAGGCCCCTCAGCCAATGTTGTGAGGAAGCGTCTACTGCCTCCACTCCCAGAGCCCAGTATGTTGAGAAGAAGCAAGGCAGCTGGTGGTTCTGTTCTGTCGCGAAGAGATTTATCGCTAGTCGACCATATCTCTGCTGTATGTTGGCAAATATCTGCGGGTATAAAGTCCAATCCCATGGGAAAATCTGCTGTTGATCAGGCCAGTCCGCCGTGGTATGGGACTCCCCGCTGAGGTGTTCTGCTGTTCTGAACGAGATGTTGTGTTCTGCCCGCCTGACGAAGTATGTCCTCGTTGTTGAGTTGTCAGTGCAAATCAGGGTGTGGCTGAAAAGGAAAGGCTGGATGAAGTGAAGGAAAGCGAGACAGGCTGCTCAAAGTCCTAGCCAGTTGATGCTGTGACTTGCTTTCTCCGCTGACCAAGTGCCCTGGGTGTAGCGTGAGTTCTAGTAAGCTCCCCGTCCCAGCAGCCTGGCATCCGTGGTAATTACAGTTCTGGGTGGGTCCCTGAAGGGGGTACCTTCTAGGAGGTTGTCCTGCCTTGTCCACCATTGGAAAGACTGTTGGAACTCCTTGGACAGGAGGGTTCATTTGTGCCGGGACCTCGCAATGTCTGCCTGATACGGGAGCAGAGCCCACTGCAGGGAGTGTGTGTGGTGTCATGTCCAAGGAACTATCTGTGTGGTGGAGATGAAGAGCCCCAGCGAGGGTCATGATGTCTGCTGGATTGTTTCGATAGAGGATGGATGTCGTCTCCTTGATAGTCTGAACTCTCTGTGGGGAGAGGCATATGAGGCCAAACTCTGTGTCTGTCAGGACCCTCAGGTGTTACTGCTGTCGGAAGGGGGCTAGGTGACTCCCTTTGTAGTTGACTAGGAAGCCAAGATGGCTGAGGAGCCTCAGGGGTAGGTTGACATGATCCCGAGCGCACTGTAGACTGCTTGCCCGTATAAGAAGGTTGTGGAGCTATGGATAGAAGTGAATCTCTTGTAGCCGGACGTGTGCCACCACGGCTGCCCTGAACTTCGTGAATGCCCTCGGAGCTGAGGAGAGGCTGAAAGGGCAGGCCCTGTACTGGAAGTGGTGTTGGTGGCATCATCGATGTTGGTGATAGTCACCACGCTTGGAAGTGGGAGGAGGCTGGATTGGCCCACCCCGCAATTGGGTTGTGTACTGGGAGTTGTGGTTCTAGGAGTGTTGTGGGAGGAGAATCTGTAAACCCTTCCGCTCACTGCTTGCCTTTCCAACTGAAAAGACTGGTAGGAGTTCTAGAGGGCATATCTTCTCTGGCTTTGTCTGTTCTCCCATCATGTGGTCACCAGATAGGGCTTTCTTTTTTCCTTGGGGCCTATTACCACCTCCTTCAGGGTCTCATCGCCAAAAGGTTTACCTCCAGCAAATAGTCTGGTAGCGAGGTCTGCCATCGCTGTATTGTCTGCATCCCAGTGTTCTAGCCAGATTGAGTGGTGTGCCACGATGTCGGTGGACATGGATCCAGCTGTGAACTGAGAAGCATCCAGTGGCGACTGCAATAAAGGACGCTGTCATATGAAGCTTTAGTAGCAGCTTTCTGGCTTTCTCTGGGGTGGTGTTGGAAGCCCTGAAGAAAAGGGCATTAGCCTTGTGAGACCTTCTCAGGGTGTAATCCAACCAATGCTCTGTGGAGCCCTTGAGATGTGCCTCCCCTACTTTGGGAAGGATGCATCTTGACACGAGACCAAGGACTGGCCTGTCCACAGACGGGACTCGGAGAAGGTCCATGAAGTTAGGCTCTATGGAGTAGAGCCTGTTGGCCCTCCTAGTACAGGAGTGTAAGGGGGCATTCCATACCGCCACAGCTTTCCTGCAAATTGGGCCTGGCATTGAGGCGGACAGACAGGGTGGTGGTCGTTCCTGCTCTGCCTCCGCTGGGTTGCCCTTGTCAGTCCCTGGTTCCTCTGCTCCTAAGGCGACCCTAACTCTACTCCGAAGGGGAGAATAATTCGAGAAAGAGGCCCCAGTCTCTCCTCCTCTGGGTCTGTGCTCCAGTCTGCCTCCAAAAACTCCTGATCCGACAAGGGGTAGTGCCCCTGGAGGTGCTTGTAAGGCGTCCTTCCCTGGCTCTCCCTGTCAGGTTCCTACCTGCTCGTGGTTACTGCCTGTCTCTAGGCACCACCACGGACTCCACCAGTCTGGACCGCTCTCTCTTATGGTTTCTCTCCCCGCTCTAGCACAGATCTCAACAGATCCCCCTGCTAGGCAACCACCAGTAACGTCCCAATACTAGTATTCCCAGAGACTCTGAATACTGGTATTGTTATTCTCTTCACCGCTGCCACCATTTGTTACAGTTCCCCTTCAGCCTTGGTCATTACCTTACCCTCCCTTCTGGTCTGTGAAACCCCAGCCAAGGATCAGGCCTTTGGTAAACCAAATTAAGTATTTATTACAGATAACAAAGCTAACAAGATTAACAAGATTTCTTCTTAAGGCACATAAGCATATGGTTTTACTCAATACTAATCCGAACTCCACCTCCCTCCTGGCAAACAACTCTCTAAACCCCACCAAGCAACCCACTCAGTTCTCTTCTCCCCCCAGATTCCACTCTCACTCTTCCTTTTATACATTCAGCCATTTTAAACACTCAGCCAATCATCTCGCATTCTACTGCCCATTCACTCCCCCTCCTCTTTCACTCCACTTACCATGTATCTTCTAAAACAACAACACTTACCATATATACATTAATATAGGAACATCACAATGCTCCCCTCGAGGTCTGCCTCTTGACATGTCAAAGGGACTAGGAGACAATTCCCCTCCTCCTGAGGAGTGTGGGAGTTCCATTGAACGTTTAGGCTCATGTTTGGTTTTCCGCCCTCTAGTGGTGCCAGTGTTGGAATGGTGAATGGCTGCTGTCGTCTGTGCCAAGCCGGTGTCGCCAGCTAAGGAGCTAAATAAGGGCTCCTTGAGCGTCTCTAAGAGTTGGTCTGAGAAACTCCAATGGAGGTGCCTGGCTCAAAGATGAGCGGCTTGACAATCGCTGGATTCATCATCTGAGGCCTTTGAAATGGCAGTATTTTCTGTTTTTTGCCTTGATGGACCCGGCTCCTTGAGTGGTTGTGGTGTGGGTCCTTATGCCTGCTCCTCATGTCCCATGTATCTGGCCCTGTTAGTGGACTAACTGGAAGACCCCTTCTGATGTAACCTCCTGGCCTTCTTGGCCTTGGGCAGCTCTTGCCACATCCTGCTTGGTGGTGAGGGCTGCGAGGTGCCCTGATTAGCAGGGGGAAGAGTCTGGTTCGCGATAGACTGAGGGGCCTGAGCCACGGACAAGCAGGGCTGTTCTGATGCCATGTAGGGTGATTATGAGGAGCTGCTCCAGCTGCTGTGTTTGGCTAGGAAGGAGAGCATGTAGACCTGGAATGTGGCCTGGCCACCGTTGTCTGTGGCGACTCTACTCTGCTTGCTGCCGCGATTCGCTAGGGAGGAGAGTGTTGGGCTGGATTCAGGTGGCTGTCCTCTAAAAGGGCGACTATGCTCTGCCCACTGCTGCAATTGGCAAAGGGGGAGAGTGCATCAAACTGGGTGACAGTCAAGTGGCTATTTCCTGTTGAGGCTGGTTCTGCCCACTACCGTGGTATGGGGTGGGAGCTTTGATTTCTCAATGGTCACCAGCCACATTATATCCTGTTGATGCTTGCTCTGCCCACTACTGCAATTGGTATGGGGTGGGAGCCTTGATTTCTCAATTGTCACCAGCTAATGACCTCTATGGGGACTCCTTCACTCCAAGTGTTAAAGTGAGGAGGGGACAGAAAGGAAGGAGGAAAGCATCAGTATTGCTGGAAGAAGGGCAGCAGAGAGACTGCGCTAGTGAAAATAATTTTTTATTTATGTATATTTAGCAGCTAGTGTGGCGTAGTGGTTAAGGTGCTGGACTAGGATCTGGGAGACCAAGGTTCGAATCCCCACACAGCCATGAAGCTCACTGGGTGACCTTGGGCCAGTCACTGCCTCTCAGCCTCAGAGGAAGGCAGTGGTAAACCACCTCTGAATACTGCTTACCATGAAAACCCTATTCACAGGGTCACCATAAGTCGGGATCGACTTGAAAACAGTCCATTTCATTTTTTTCATACATATAAAATGTTTTTTATTTATATAAAAATGCATATATATATATATATATATATATATATATATATATATATATATTACCAGGACGGGGTGTTTTGAACCCGGTTCTGCCCAGATAGTGTAGAGAGAGTAATTCTATTACTCCCACTTGAGCTGCTGGCGTGGGCACTGCTGCCCCGCCAGATCTCTAAAGCAACCAACACTGGGGGGGGGCAGATGACAGGGGGCTGCTGAACAGCTGAGCACCCGACCACTGGATGACTAATCGCCGTGCTGCTCAGGAGCGGTCAGCTCCGGGAATCAGGAGAGCTGGTAGGGAACCTAGTGTGGCAACTGCGAAGGTGGAGGGGCCGCCCGACAGCTGATTGCAGCACCGCCAAACAGCTGATCATGGTGCTCCTTGGCCAGCTCTAGGAAAACAAGGAAGGGCTGGTGGGAAAAAACAGTGGCGGTAGCATGCAGCCATGGGAGTGAGTAGGGCAGCCAGCCCCAGGAGAGAGGGCTGTCGGTGAGGCTAGCAGTAGTAGCCGTGAAGGTAAGGGGAAACCGACCTCACAGCCACCCGCAGAAGACATGGTGTGCCTGCAGAAAAAGAAAAACAGCCCAGGAAAAAACTAGCTGTGGCAAGCGTGAGGAGGTTCATGACCACACGGCCCCGGTGGCTCCTAAAAGAGCTTTAGAAATAACAAAAATGGCACTCATTCACGCCAAAACTAAAGAAGGAAAAATCCTTCTTTAATAATCACAGGGGGAGGTTGGGGGGGGGAAGACAAACAATTCCTCACCCCACTGCCCAAGAACAGAGGGGGAAAGGAAAAACATGGAGAGAAGGAATGAAGAAAAGAGTTTAGTAAACACTCACACAGTGAGTAGGACTAAGACATCTACCTTGGACCAGGACAGGAAACGAACTGGGGCCAGCAAGCCAGCAATGCCTAACTACTTCCTCAAGCTGTAAGCTTCAGTGCATTTCCTGTCCTTGAACTCCTGATGGCAGACTACTACCCACGTGATAGACTGGCATCCAGGGAAAATGGGAGTTGTATGAGGTTGGTGAAGGCTGGTTTACATGCTTGGTTGGTCATTTGTACAGACAATCATTATATACATTTCCCCTAATGCTAATTACTAAACTATTATTGCTGTCCTTAAAAGAGCAACCACTATATAGTGTAAGAAACCAATTCTTCAAAAGATTATAATCACTCCACTGACTTTCCTTAAGGTTTGACTTTCCTTAGCAGATTTGGGATCAGATTATACATCTAACAGAAATCAAGCAATACATTTTTTCCTGGACTGTACTACCCTAGCACAGAAATGCTTGCTATTTTGCATACTACACCTTCCTACATGTAAAGAGCTAGAATGCCAAAGAAATAGACTGAAACTACTTATTTGCAGGAAGGTTCCTTTGTTATCTAGGGGAGTGCACTTTGTTCTGTGAAACATTCAGACATACAACAAGCCAATCATCTGTAGCGTAACATGACTTATTAGTGGAAATGTTTTATCACTTGATTCTGCCAACTGTACATGAACTAGGGCAGCAATGCGTAGTCACTAATATAGCACGTATTAAAAGATAAAAAGTTGAAACCTGTCATTATTCCAAGACGCCAAGAAGGCATTTGACAGAGTGGAATTGGGCTATTTATTAAAGATGCTGGACTGTTTGACCTTAGGAACAAAATTTAAAAGTAGAATCCAACTATTATATTGAAACCCCGTGGCACAAGTATTTGGGAACGGATATTTATCAGAAAGTTTCTTTTTATGTAGAGGAACCAGGCAAGGGTGCCACTTTTACCTTTACTCTTTGCTTAGCAATTGAACTTCTAGCTATTTCAGAGAAAACTCTTAAATCTATGGACTACAATACGGTTCAATTTCTACTAAAATTTTGCTATATGCATGGTATTATCCTAAACTAACTCTTGTAAATTTCTCATAAACATTTAAAGAACACCTTGGATGACTATGCAAAAATATCTGGATATAATATAAACCTTAAAAAAAATCTAAATGATATAGAGTTAGATGAAAACATGTAAAAAGAACTAATAGAAAGTATGCATGTACCCTGGACAAACAAATCTGTTAAATATTTGGGAATATGGGTTACTCATGATTTGTCACAAGTAATTAAAATCAATTTTGACCAACTCTACCAAGAGACCTGAAACTAGATATTGGAGCATTCTACCAATTTCATGGATGGGCAGAACAGCAATTGTTAAAATAAGATTTTAATGAGGTTGTTATTTCTATTCATGAATATACATGTATAGATTTCACAACATATCCTACCAGTATGGCGTAAGTTTATCTTGAATTTCATCTGGGTTAAAAAAAAAGACTAAAAGACCTATGTAGCAGCAAATGTTCCTATATAAAAACTGAAAATGGCAGAATGCATGTTCCTAATATACTGAATTATTATTGTCGTGTAAGAGTAGCACTCATTAAGGAATTGTATGAACTAGATATAGTTATAAGGTCAGAAAATCATATTTTAAATAGACAATCAAAAGCCATGACATGGTTTCAGGAAGCAAATTGGGAACAGACTGCCAATAAAGTACCTCTATATGTACTGGACAATTTGGGACAAGGTGAAGAATAAAACTACTCCAGTTTTATCTCCCCATACATTATTACTGTATGATGAATTTGGATCACATGTAAACGGTATACCTGGGAATTTATCATCATGGCACCAAACAGAATTGGATTGTGTCAAAAAATTAATATCCCGACAAGGGATTAAATCATATATAGAAGTTATCAATCCGATGTCTGATTTTCACCTGCAACTATATCAATATTTTCAAGTAACAGGGGCATCATATTGTTTATTAAGGAAATATGGACCTCTGAGGGAGGAAACAGAATTTGAAATCTTATTAATATCAGACTGTAATAAAGTTTAATTCGCAAGATGTACTCTCTAATAATGAACTGGGTAAGAAAACATACGTTTGTGAGAAAATTGGCTAGAGATCTTCAATTAACACTGACAATGGAAAAATGGAAATGGATATAGGCTAAAATACTACCACGGATCATATCTATAGATTTAAAGGAAAATTTCTTTAAGATCCAATACCAATGGTATTTGACCTCCATATAGACCTGCAAGGATATACCCAACACCATAAGATAAAAGCTGGAGGTGCAATATTGTCTATATATTTTGAAGTTGCCCAGTAATTTAAATTTTATTGGACCCTTATTTGAAATTTTATCTCAAAAATGACACCAAAATTTTATTAGTGAATTATTTGGAAGGTATAGTCCTGGAGACTGATTTAAAACCACCTGAATTGTACTGGTTGCAGCACAAGTAAATATTGCCAAAGCTTGGAGAAAGAAAACAGGGCTATCTATTCTAGATTGGTTTGAAAAGATCTGGAATATAAGTTAACATCTTTGAAATTTACATATTACATGAACAGATCATGACTAAGCAGGCTTGAGTCCCAGCATCCTTTAAAAGCATATATGATATCTAACTGTCACTTACTCGTCAAGAGAGCCAGTATGGCGTACTGGTTAGTGTTGGACTATGACCTGGAAGACAAGGGTTCAAATCCCCACACATCCATGAAGCTCACTGGGTGACCTTGGGCCAGTCACTGCCTCTCAGCCTCAGGGGAAGGCAATGGTAAACCACCTCTGAATACCGCTTACCATGAAAACCCTATTCATAGGGTCACCATAAGTCGGAATCGACTTGAAGGCAGTACATACTCATGTCAAACCATTCCTTACCTTAGAAAACACTTTCTATCGGTTTCCCCTTGTGACTTACTTGATAAAAGGTGTGTGGTTTGCAGCATTATTTTCATTCCTGCCATTCAGGGGCACACTATTACCAAAGCCCATCATTGCTCTATTGCATGCTGGAGGGTTGGCTCTGCTCGCCCACACCGGAGCTGGAGATTTTGCATTCCTGGATTGGCACAAAGAGGAATCCATTTTTGTATCACAGGTATTACTGTTTATGGGAGATTTGCATCTTTCAGCAAATCCTTTCTTAGCCATTTCTTCCCCAACATCCAGTTGGCCACACTTGACCTGGGTCACAATGGTACCATCTTGGTATGTGGCTTTGATTTTTATTTTTATTTCCTTTTCAAAGATCAAGCTGTTCAGAAACATCCTGCCCTGCAAAATAAGTTTAGAAAGCATTATGAAATAGTTCAAAATCATGGCTGTGATGTACACTCAACACACATTTGTAATTGTGCTGTACTACTAGAAAATGTATCTGGCAGGCACAGATATTAACCATCCTAATATTTGATTTTTTTTAAAAAAATAAGTTTTTAGTTCTTCTGACTGTAGAGGAGCCCAAAAAATATCTGGGCCCTACTCAGTAAAATCTGAGAAGCTGGAACAAGGGCTAAGAAAGACTTCCAAGAGCCAAGGCCGTGGCTTCACGAGTCTGCATTGCATTTGATCCTTAACCCAGGACTAGCAGAAGCAAAGTCACATATTGAAAAAGCAAGTGTGCAAAGTTGTAACAAACATTTTTATTGCTTCAATGCAGAATACACCAAGTCACCTTTATTGTCACATTAAACATGAATTGACATTTGTGTTTTCTGCATTTTACCAGTATTCGCTCATCACACTTACAAGAAATACAGTAATAATCCACACACAATAGTAATCCATATAGCAAGACAATATGGTTTATTTTGTACGAGTCTTGGCCTCACACTCTCCCCCACTTGCATGATTGGGAGGATAAGCTTTTGCTACAACTTTTCCTTAATTGCAATTGGTAGCATTGTCTCATGCAACAAACTGCAGTTAACACTAACTACAGTTAATTTCAAACAAGCCTACTGAGAGCCCATGTGGTGTAGTGGCTAAGGTATTGGACTATGACCTGAGAGACCACGGTTCGAATCCCCACATAGCCATGAAGCTCACTGAGTGACCTTGGGCCAGTCACTGCCTCTCAGCCTCATGAAAATCCTATTCATAGGGTTGTCATACGTCACAATCGACTTGAAGGCAGTACATATATACTTCAAATCATGGGCTTGTTGAAACTCTCCATAGTAAGCGTTAACCACAGTTCTCCATTCAGAAGACACAGTAAACCCTTGTAAGCCATGCAAGAGGACAGGACAGAGGAGCATACGAGCCCAAGGTTCACTGCAGCTGGGGTACACCTTATTGTGACATGCAAATCTGCCTGTTTAATTCTAAATGACAATGTTCACAATTAAAATGGGGGACAAGTTATTATCTCTATCAACCTACATTTTACAATGAAAATGTAAGTGTCAGCTTATTTCAAGGTTTCTAGAGGAACACAAAAAAATCTCAAACTGGGGCATTTGATTTCTTTTGCTTGATAGTTGCAAAATTGATGTTTTTCTTCTTTGTTTCAAATATGAGCATCTTCTATAGATTTCCACTCCCACCCCCACCAATGTAAACTGCTTGAACTAAACAGTTCATACACACGTGAAAAGTCTGGCTCACCTGGTCAAACTGGTTTAAATCTTGATTAATTGAAATCTGTAATCCCCACAATCTGTACTTTTTTGCCGCACTAGGAAACTGCAAGTTTTCTGGAATCTCAACTATTTCTGATCGACTGAGAACCTCAGAATTTCCATAGTCAATATATAATACCCGGCACTGTAACAAAATAAATGTAAAGTAAGAGCCAATTGCCTATTGAAGCTATAGCTTCTGATAGTAACAGTGCAATCCTAAACATGTCTACCCAGGAATAAATCACACTGAGTTCAATGGGACGTACTCCTCACAGATACATGCATGCAGGATTAGAGCCTAAGTTTGGGACACATGTATAACTAAAGAAATAGTTAAGAATCTGATCCAAGGTAATCAATACCAAAGAGGAATAATTACAGAAAGTTATCAAGTTAAAACAATATTTCCAGTCACATCTACCTATGAAAAATAGAGGTAAACAGCCCAAAGAAAAAGCAGTAATCCTATGTTATCTGAGTGGTATGTTTGCATCTTATTAATTCAACACCAAGTTATCTGTTCTTTAAAATGTTGTACCAAAACAAGGCAAAAGAATGGTGGACTAGATGGGCCAATAGTCTGGTCCAGAAGGGCTTGTCCTTAGATTTGCAACCATAAACACGTATAACCCCTTATGAACCAAGATTTGAAGTTAAAAGCTCACAGACTGTATTTCCAAAATCAGTCTAAGTGGCTCTTCATTCAGAAGGTGTTCCTTGCCTTTTCATCATTGATAATCTTCAGCACTTTACATCTGTACCAGCATTTATCTTCAGAAAAGCATCCGCCATAGATCTGCAAATTAAAACAAAGCAGGTCATCAGTTATTTTTCTCCAGATATTTGTAATTCAGTGATTTATACAGGAGCATGCAGGTGGCAGTCAACCTTACGGATAAAGACAGAGGTGCCTTGTGAAGCAGACTTGAATATTCAAATACATCTATTTGTATAAAAGAATGCAGTATAATTAGGAATGTCAGCAAATTCTGATGAAAACAGAAACAGGAGTGGAAATTGCTGATTATTTATTTATTGAATTTGTTGATCGCCTATCTGGCTGACCATCCAGCCACTCTAGGCAATGTACAAAGCAAAATGATACAAAAACAACAACAGATCTAAAAAACTAAACAATGAAATAACACCTAACCAGCATTAAAAATAACAGAATACAACCAAACAAAACAATAAGAACAAGGAGAACAAGTGCAGTGAATGTGATCAGTATTTGAAAACGAGGACATAAGAAGAGCCTGCTGGATCAGGCCAGTGGCCCATCCAGTCCAGCATCTCGCTCTCATTGTGGCCAACCAGATGCATACCGGAAGTCCGCAAGCAGGACCCGAGTACCAAGAGCACTCTCCTCCCTCCACCCCTACGGTTTCCAGCAACTAGTATTCAGAAGAATACCACCTCTGACCATGGAGGCAGAGCATAGCCATTGTGGCTAGTAGCCTTTGACTCCCTGATCTTCCATGAATTTGTCTAATCCTCTTTTAAACCTTCCAAGTTGGTGGCCATCACTGCCTCCTCTGGAAGCAAGTTTCACAGCTGTGTGAAGAACTACTTTTTTTATTTGTGCTGAATCTTCCAGCATTTAGCTTCATTGGATGTCCACAAGTTCTACTGTTATGAGAGAAGGAAAAAGCTTTTCTCTAGCCACTCTCTCCATGCTGTGCATGATTTTCTAGACTTCTATCATGTCCTCTCTTACCTGCCTTTTCTCTAAACTAAAAAGCCTTAAATGCTTCAACCTTTCCTCATAGGGGAGTTGCCCCATCCCCTTGATCATCTTGGTTGCCCTTTTTGAACCTTTTCCAACTCTACAATATCCTTTTTGAGGTGAGAAAATCTGCTGTTGCTGCTTTCAGTCTGCCAACGATACGTAATCTTTTCTGCTGCTGAGGTTTTCTGCTGTTACTACATCTGTTTTATGGGTTCTGTAATGGTTTTACAATAATGCATTGTTTGTTTTTATTCCATTCCTTTGGCTCTTACCTTTCTGTAAATAGCTTAGCAACTTTTTGTAGGAAAATATCTGAAGGAAGTAACTCCCATGCAAACTGTTTACTGACCTTATGTGATGCTACTACTGAGTAGATCCATGAGAATGTATATTTCTTGAATGTGAAATGACATTTTTCAATCCTTTGCCCCACCAAAATATTTTAAGTTGAAAAACAATAAACATTTACATATACCAAGAATTCCTTCCCTTTGTATGACAATATACACAATATCACTAGTACAAATATGTAGCAGTACAAATATGTACTGTCTCTCTTGAGACAGCTGAAGTCCCTGGTAAGTGCTGCAAGGACCAGGACCCCCTGCCTGACCCTGGCTCGAGAGAGAGGCTGCAGTCAATCTGGCAGTCTCTTGCATCAGCTCCTGGCTGGGTCAGGAGGCATAAAAAGCCCAGCTGCCCTTGGGCTGCGGGTTTGCTGCTGGCGGGGTCAGCACCAAGGGGTGACACCAAAGGGGATCACTCCTTGGGAAGTCCCAAGGGCAAGGGCGCAACCCTCCCTTTTTTAAACCAATCTAGAGAAGATTGGTAGTGGGGAGGGCATATGGTGCATGTGTAGTTCCTGGGCAGGGTGAGAGCCTGTGCAGTGAACTGAATGATAGGAGAAAGTTGCCAGATGCCTTCAGAGTGACAGTCTGCAACTGGCAGAAGGCTGGCCCTCCCTGGGTGTGAGATGGGGGGGGGAGTAGATGTGCCCTGTGTGAAAGATATTAAGTGGGTCTGACTGTTCCCAATTCTCTCAGAGGCCTACTGGGATATCAAATGTTTAGGAGGAGCCTTAGTAAGGAGGAACATGCATGCCACCACCCCTATTTCAGTGATCATGGGTAGAAGGAAGTATAACCATGGAGCAGTGGTGAACTACCACAGAAGACGAGGGCAAGGCTATCTATGCCTTGTTTCTTGCTCCCACTCCTCTCATGGATGGGTTCCTCGTTGCTCATCTGCTGTGCCCACTAGCCTATGTTTGTTGTTGTTTAATACCAGATCGGTACAGAATACGATCACACTCATCCATGGTTTGATCGTGGATTATTATTATTATCTTTATTTATACCCCGCCCTTTTCCCAAAACTGGAACTCAGGGCGGCTTACAACTAAAATGGGTACATATAATTTGGACATATAAAAATCTACATTTAAAATAGAATTAAACTCATTACACAGCATTAAAACAATTAAAACAATTAAACATCACCTAAAAATACCTAAAACCAATTTAAGAATAATGTAATCAAACAGTAAAACAATATGGGATACCTCTAGAAGTCCTGTCTTAAACAACTTCTACTCCAAAAGCCTGCTGGAATAAATAAGTCTTCACCTGTCGACGAAAGGACAGTAAAGAGGGGGCTATTCTTGCCTCCCTCGGAAGAGGCCCGGGTAGGCTCATATAGGGAGATACGGTCTGACAAATAGCCTGGGCCTAAGCTGTGTAGGGCTTTATAGGTCAAAACCAGCACTTTGAACTGTGCCTGGAAACAAACTGGCAGCCAGTGGAGCTTTTGCAACAAGGGAGTTGTATGATCCCTGTAGCCAGCCCCAGTTAGTATCCTAGCTGCCGCTCGTTGTACTAATTGAAGTTTCTGAACAGTCTTCAAAGGCAGCCCCACGTACAGCGCATTACAGTAATCTAAACGGGATGTAACTAAGGCATGTATCACCATTGCCAGATCAGGCGTCTCCAGGAACGGGCGCAGTTGGCAAACTAGTCTTAACTGAGCAAAGGCACTCCTGGCCACCGCAGAAACCTGGGCCTCCAAGTTTAAAGCTGAGTCCAGGAGCACACCCAAACTGCAAACCTGTGTCTTCATGGGAAGTGTAACCCCATCCAGCACAGGCTGAATCCCTATTCCCTGATCTGCCCTTCGACTGACCAGGAGCACCTCTGTCTTGTCTGGATTGAGCTTTAATTTGTTCGCCCTCATCCAGCCCATCACTGATGCCAGGCACTGGTTCAGAACCAAGACAGCTTCCTTGGCATTAGGTGGAAAGGAGAAATAGAGTTGGGTGTCATCAGCATACTGATGGCACCGAACCCCAAATCCCCGGACAACCTCTCCCAGTGGTTTCATGTAGATGTTAAATAGCATGGGGAACAAAACTGAACCCTGAGGGACCCCACAGGCCAACAGCCAAGGAGTTGAGCAGAAGCTCCCAAGCGCCACCTTCTGGGTTAGCCCCTCCAGGAAGGAATGGAGCCACTGTAAAATAGTGCCCCCAAGACCCATCCCAGCAAGGCGGCCCAGAAGCATACCATAGTTGATGGTATCGAAAGCTGCTGAGAGGTCCAGTGGAACCAACAGGGACACACTCCCCCTGTCCAGTTCTCTGCGTAGGTGATCCACCAAGGCGACCAAAGCCGTCTCTGTCCCATAGCCAGGCCTGAAACCAGACTGAAATGGGTCCAGATAATCTGTTTCATCTAGGAATCTCTGGAGCTGGGAGGCCACCACATGCTCTATTACCTTGCCCAGGAATGGAATATTAGACACTGGCCGATAATTACCCATTATAGAGGGATCCAGGGAGGGCTTTTTCAACAAAGGCCTTACAACTGCCTCCTTTAGGCACAGTGGAACTCTGCCTTGATGTAAGGAGGCATTAACCACTCCCCTCACCCAATCAGCCATTCCCCCTCTCACACTTTTAATAAGCCAGGAAGGGCAAGGGTCTAGCAGACATGTGGTGGCTCTCACTTCTCCAAGGATCCTGTCCACATCCTCGGGCTGTACAAGTTGAAAAGAATCCATTAATATTGGACAAGCAGGAGCCACAGTTACATCCCCTGAGACTGTATCAATTATAGCGCCCAAGTCGGAACGAATCTGAGCAATTTTGTCTGCAAAGTGCTATGCAAATTCTTGACAGCGGGCTGTTGAGTGGTCTATATTACCCTCTCAAGGGCCAGACTATAACAGACCCCTGACCATTCGAAACAGCTCTGCTGGGCGGCTCCCCGCAGACGCAATACAGGCAGAAAAGAATAATTTCTTTGTTGTCCTCACTGCCATAGAGTAGGCCTTCAGATATGCTCTGGCCTGCATTTGATCAGACTCGCTCCGAGTCTTCTGCCAATGTTGCTCTAGTCCCCGTCTTGTTTGTTCATCACCGTCAGCTCCCTGGTAAACCAGGGGGCTGGTTGGGCTCCACTCTGTGAGAGGGGACGTTCAGGAGCGATCGTGTCCACCGCCCTGGCCATTTCCCCATTCCAGAGGTCAACCAGAGCTTCGACAGAATAGTCTGCCAAGGTGACGGGAAAATCCTCAAGAGCCATCAGGAAACCATCCATCTTCTGAGGCGGACCATCCTAATTGGTCCCCCACCCCTGCAGAGGTTCTGAGTCCCAGTAAGTCTAAACCCAACCAGGTAGTGATCTGTCCATGACAACGGAACTACAGAAAGTTCCTCCACACCAAGATCACCATCATCCCATCCAACACGGAAAAAAAGGTCCAGAGTGTGGTCAGCCACATGAGTGGGACCAGATAATACTTAGGACAGACCCATGGTTCCCATAAAATCCTAAGCCGCTCCCGACAGAGCGGACTTGGCATGGATGTTGAAGTCCCCCAGCACCACAAGCCGAGGGGACTCCAACACCAACCCCGAGACCACCCCGGCCAGCTCAGGAAGGGAGACTGTTGAGCAGCGGGGTGGGCAGTAAATACTAGCTAGCAGGCTCACTGAGGTACTGCAAAGACGTGAGTCTGCAAAGACATAAGTCTAGGTCTGCAAAGAGTAAGACTCACACTGAAATTCCAAAAAGAAAACTAACAGCAGACAACAGCTGAGATGCTGTAAGTAGGCAGCAGCATTGGATTGTACTGAGAGGAACTGATGCTGTAACATCTGAATGACTTCTGGAAGTTCTGGATCTCTCCATCTAAACTCTATGGAATCTTTCTGAATGCTATCAATTGAAGGTGACCTAGCCAAGGTTCCCTCAGGTGGGGTGGCTGGTCCAGATTTGCTGTATGGTGATTCAACAGAAGGACGATACTGCAGTTGTGGGCAGGGGTCTGCGTAATTGGAGGCTGGGCCTGCTGCATAGCTGGCCCTCTGGAAGGTCGCTGTTGTATTCCGTGTGCCGTGCTGACTGCCTATGTGCTGTAAGGGTATGGAGTCGACACCAGGGGAAGATGGGGCTGTGCTAGTGGGATATGTGCCTGTATGTGCTGGTTGAAGAGGGTCCCCCTGACTCTGGCTGAGACTCCTTATAGGGGCTTCTGATATACTCTGTCTTCGTAAATAAGATCTACGTGGTGCTCTGGAGACTGCAGTGCCCTTAACTCATAGCCTAGGTGGCTATGCTGGCTGATGTAAGAAGCCTGGGATCCAGCTGCTAGGCTTCCAGGTCTCTGCAGGGTGGCCGTGGCATACAGTTCCTCGAAATAGTTGCGTAGGTACCGATGGTGGAGCTCAGCTGATGGATGGGCGAGGAGGAGATGTTGGACTGGATGGTGGGCAGCGAGGTGACCCAGATGTACTAGTTACAATGACTGCCCCAGGAAGAAATACATGGAGCCCATTTTTCACCAAAGTAACTTGACACAAACCCACATCCATTTCTTCTGCACACATTATCTGTTGATGGATCCATTTCGGTGATGTCCAGTAGCTTAATTACCCACTCAATTGGTGCAAATTTTAAGTGCATGTCTTCAAATGCCATGCCCCTACGTCCATGAGCTCAGGGATCTGTTTTGCTCAGCTTCCCATCTGATTGCGAAGCAACAGGAACACTAAGCCTTTTTCTCTCTTCCTACAGATGCTTGTCTCTTGTGAAGTACTGGCTTTATCCTTTACTTTGTCCATCCATGAGGGACCTGTCTGCAAGTAAACAAGAGTTTGGGGCTTTGTAGAGATGCAAGATGAGAGCAAGATGAAATGATGTCATTGAAATTCCTATGAAGTTTTCCCTCACAGGGCTGTTTGTGAGGAGAGCATCCACGCTAAGGAACTCGTGGCTTGAGGCAATAATAACAGCAACATGAATTCATGGCTGCTGAGGCTTTCCCACCTTCCAGCTCTGTGAGGGGGAAAAAGGTGGAGGGGGGGAAGACAGTGACGCCTCAGGCCCTCACGAGGAGACCAACAAGTAGGGAGGGAGGCCGCCCACCTGTTCGCCCAAGTGCCTCCTTCTCCTCCTCCTCGGCACACCTCGCCTGGCCTCTTTCCCCACCCGCAGCCCGCCCAGGCAGTGGATGAAGGTGCTGATTTGGTGTTCATTACTGAGACCTGGGTGGGTGAGCTGAGAGTTGATCTGACCTAGCTTTGCCCACCTGGATACTCAGTGGAACATCAGCACAGGCTGCAGAGACAGGAGGGAGGAGTTGCTGTGGTCTACAGAACTGCCATCTCTGTCACCAGGAAACCATTCTGTCTTGGAGCTGGCTGTGAGGGCCTGCACCTGGTGTCGGGCCAAGGAGACAGGAAAATAGGGTTGCTGCTGGTGTACCGTTCACCCTGCTGCACAGCAACTTCTCTGACAGAGCTGGCAGAAGACATCTCGGCTGTGGTACGGGAGGAGCCCAGAATGATAGTCCTGGGTGATTTCACTGTCCATGCTGAGGCTGCCTCTAGTGTTCCAACTCAGGACTTCATGGCCTCCACGACAACCATGGGGCTGTCTCAATTTGTCACCGGCCCAACACATAGGGCAGGGCACACCCTCGACTTGGTTTTTGCTTCAGATGGAGGAAGGGGTGGTCTGGAGATGGGGGGGATGTCATCCCATTGTCATGGTCAGACCACTTTCTGGGGAAGTTTAGACTTATGGCTCTGATCCACCCCTGCAGAGGGGGTGGACAGATTAAGATGGTCCGCCCTCAGAGATTAATGGAATCCACTGGACTCCTGAATGCCCTGGGGGAGTTCCCAGTAGATAGAGCAGGTGACCCTGTTGAAGCCCTTGTCACGGTGTGGGAAACGCGTCAGGCTCTTGACATGGCTGCCCCCAAGCGCCCTCTGCAGCATTGTGGAGCCTGGTTTGCACCTTGGTACACCACTGAGCTAAGGGCAATGAAACAGACTGGACAACAGCTAGAGTGCAAGTGGCAAAAGATGTGCTGTGTGGCTGATCGGGCATGTGTAAAACATCATAATCATGCCTACTGTGTGGCGGTGAGGGTGGCAAAGGAGGCCCACTTCTCTGCCACCATCGCATCCTCAAGTAGCCATCTATTTATTTATTTATTTATTATTTCAATTTATATACCGCCCTTAGCAAAATAGCTCTCAGGGCGGAGCTAGTGGAGCTTTTCCATACTGTCAGGGGTCTGTTGACATCAACTCCAGGAAATGGAGTTTTAGATCCTTCGGGCGCCCAATGTGAATTATTTGCAAGGCACTTTGAGGATAAAGTTGCTCACCTCCGTAGCAAACCTGATGCCCCATCCACATCTAGTGTAGTCCCCAGTGAGGTGTCCAGTGCAACGTCTGCTGCAACGTCTTGGGAACAGTTTCAGTTGATGTGGCCTGATGATCTGGACAAGGTGCTTGCGATGATGCAGCCAGCAAAGTGTCCTCTTGACCCTTGCCCTTCTTGGCTTATTAACGCTTGCTAAGGAGTTTGACCAAGTGGATTTAGGGTGTTGTCAATGCATCATTGCAGGAGAAAGTTGTTCCACTCACCCTGAAAGAGGCAGTGATCTGACCGCTCCTGAAAAAGCCCACTCTGGACCCATCGGTTTGTGACAATTACCGACCAGTCGCAAATACCCCCTTCTTAGGGAAGGTGACTGAGAGGGTTGTAGTGCAGCAATTGCAAGTACTCTTGGATGAAACAGATTATCACCATCTATTCCAGTCTGGGTTCAGGCCTGGTTATGGGACTGAATCACCCTTGGTCGCCCTGATGGATGACCTTTTATCAGGAGAAGGACAGGGGGAGTGCGACCCTGTTACTCTTACTTAATCTCTCAATGGCTTTCGATACTGTTGACCATGGTATCCCTCTGGGCCAACAAAGTGAGATGGGTATTGGAGGCACTGTTTTACAGTGGTTCTGATCTCCAAGATCATTTTCAGATAATAGTATTGGGTGACTGTCTTTCGGCCCCCTGGCAGTTGTGCTGTGAGGTCAGGGTACCATCTTGTCCCTCATGCTGCTTAACATCTATATGAAGCCCTTGGGAGTGGTCATCAGAAGATTTGGGGCAAGGTGTCAATACCCAGCTCTGTAACATCTGAATCGGTAGAGGTTGTGCAAACCCTGGACTGGTGCCTGGACTCGGTGCTAGGCTGGATGAGGGCCAATAAACTGAGTCTGAATCCTAGCAAGACAGAAATGCTGTGGGTTGGTGGTTCCAGATAATTGTTCAGTTGCATGCTTTGGATGGGGTCGTACTCCCTCTGAAAGAGCAGTTCCATAGTCTGGAGGTACTCCTGGATCCATCTTTGTCACTAGAGGCCCAGGTGACCTCAGTGGCTAGGAGTGTCTTTTACCAGCTTTGGCAGGCAAGACAGTGGCTGCCATCTCTGGACCGGGACAGCCTGACCACTGTTGTCCATGCACTGGTAACCTCCAGGCTATATTACTGTAATGCACTCTATGTGGGGCTGCCCTTAAGGTTGGTCCGGAAGCTGCAGCTGGTGCAAAATGCAGCTGCAAGACTGCTCACTGGGGCAGGGTATCACCAACTTGTTCAAGGTTCTAGTTTTGGTGTACAAAGCCCTATACAACTTGGGACCAGGATACCTGAAAGACCGTCTTCTCCCTTATATATCCAGTCGATCACTGCACTCTGCAGGTGAGGGCCTCCTGCAGACATCATCTTATCAGGAGATCTGTTCTACATTACATAGGAAACGGACCTTTAATGTGGCAGCATCTACCCTTTGGAATTCCCTCCCCTTAAATATTAGACAAGAGCCATCTCTGTTATCTCTGTAGGGGCCCGCTTTACAGCGCTTCGCTTTACAGCATTCCGCTAATACAGCGGTTGTCAATTGCAGAAAGGCCCCACTCCTACGGCGCTTGTTCCGCTTTTACGGCGGTTTTTGCTCGTTGCACACCATTTTCGCATCATTTTTGCACAACGAGCACCATTATCTTCAATGCGTTCCGCTTTACAGCGGGGGTCCAGAACGTAACCCACTGTATGAGTGGGGCCCTACTCTACTGAAGACCTTCAACAAGCCTTTTAAGTTGATACCTTATCCCAGTCTGCCTCTGTGTTGAAACTGCTTTTTAATATGTTTTTAAACCCTCTTTTTTAAAAAACAATGTTTTCAAACCTTTTTTAAAAAGATGTTTTTAAAGATGTTTTGTTTTAATATATTTTAAAGTCTGTTTTTATGATGTTTTAAAGTGTTTTTAGTGCTTTTGTTTGCCGCCCTGGGCTCCTACTGGAAGGAAGGGCAGGATATAAACCAAACAATAAATAAAACCCTACAATTCTCTCTCTAAAGTAACTTGAGAGGATTGTAATATCAATACATAATTTAATAAATTAAACATTCTGGGAATACCGGAATCAGATCAGTACGTAATTATCATTATTATTAAATTTATTACCCACCCTTCACCAGAAAGTCCCGGGGCAGGTCACAACAATAAGAAATACATTATTAAAAACAGTTTAAAACAGATTACATTCACAACTAGAGAGGCTCCTAAAAATATATATCTTTAGTATATGATGAAAGTGAAGATGTCAAAGCACCTCTGTGGGGAAGCAATTCCACAATTTATGGGCTGCCACAGAGAATGCCCTCTCCCAGGCCACCACCACCCCAATCTTCTGAGGGCAGTGGAAGTAGCAAGAGGGCCCCTTATGCCAATTTCAACACTTGAGAGGATCTGTAGGGAAGAAGTGTGGTCTTTCAGATAAAGATCACTCTTAAGAAGTTGTGACCTTAAAGGCTTGTTGCATTGGCATTATGCAATCTCATTTATTCTTTGAAAAATAGGAACATATTGCATGCTTTTCTGTCAACATTAATTCAAGGACTGACCATCCTTTTAGATTATATGATAACCAAAAGGAACAACACAAGAGCCAGTTTGCTCACAGCAGCACAGGATCAGACACAGCCCTGTTACTGCTTTGGTTCCCTTGCTCAGGTAATGAGATCACACCAGGCAGCTGCAGTCATCAGTACCTTAATTCCAATGCTCAGCTAATACCCCTGAGCATAATAGGAGCTCCACACAAGGCAGGTTTTCAGAGCAAGGGAAATGCAGAGAAAAGTGAAGGGGTGCTAGCACCTCCTTGCCAGTGGTGGCAATAGCCCCTTGAATTTCCCCATTTGCCTCAGGCAACATGCTGTTGTACTTGTTGCATTGAAAGCCAAGGTGAATAATACCACCTGCCAGGAATACAATCAGTCTTTAACAGCAAGCACAACATTTAATCACAAAGCACAACTGTGCTGTCCAAATATGCATGCTTCGAAGTGCAAATTCAAACAGTGTCTACTAGATGTTCTTATATTCATGCAAATCTAGAATGTGCATGTACAACTTACCTTGGTAAGATCAGGATTGCCAAAGACTGGGTTGGCTTGAGGACAGATTTCAGCTAGAGCACAGCCAGTCTTCAAGATGTCACTATGTCTATTAATATTCTAAACAACACAAGTTGAAATCAGAGTCAACACTTACATGGAAGGCTTTTTGCACTACTAATACTGAAGGGGTACAAATTTAAGTGTGCTAATAAAACTATGGACAAAGACTTGTTTTGCTCAAATCTCATGATTCAGTATGTCGATTTTGGATAGGATAGTCAGTCCCACTGAGCAATAGTTATTCCAATTCCACTTTATTCAGCTGTCTTTTCACCACACCCCACGCAATCTTGACCTTACCTGTGCCCAAAATGTTACAGCATCTTCAACATGACAGCTGACTACAGTTTCAACTGTAGGGAAAAAGAATTAAAGTTAATTCATTATTTCAGCTTTAAAAAAATAAAAAGTATATCTTAGTATGTGTACCTTTATTATATGCCAAATCCTCCTCCATATCAGCAAAATCTAGAACACAGAAACAATCCATAATCAGAAAAATGGCTTACAAAGCAATAGTCAAAAGCAGAGTGTCATGTTGATTAAATGTAAGATACACTTATTTTAGTAACATCTAAAGACTGTGGAGTGTGAATTTTACATCACCATCCTCCCTCTTCCTATTCCAGGACTTTCATCAGTTACCACTACCTCCAGGAAGTTCCAGGCTCCACAGACTGTCCAGCAGCCTAGGTGAAGAAATGCTTTACCTCTTGGGGATGAAAATATCTGGTGCTACCTGGATGCTTGGGAAGGGGGATTTCCTCCATGGCCACTGCAGAACCTCTAGAGGGCAGCACTCAGAGTAGCTGGACATCTAAGGACCAGGGACATTTTACAGCATCATCCTCCACTATCTTCATTTAACAATCACAGAATCATAGAAGAAGAGAGTTAGAAGGGGCCTATAAGGCCATCAAGTCCAACCCCCTGCTCAGTGCAAGAATCCAAGTTAAAGCATACCCAACCGGTGGCTGTCCAGCTGCCTCTTGAATGCCTGCAGTGTTGGAGAGCCCATCATCTCCCTAGGTAATTAGTTCCATTGTTGTACCGCTCTAACAGTTAGGAAGTTTTTCCTGATACTGTATACAAACATCAATTTCCATTACCTTTAAAAAAACTATCTTTGCCTATTAATTTTCTTGTACTGGCAGCCAATCTTGAAGGCCTGTTCTCATGTAGAAAGCAGGTTATGCGTGTTTTTAATTAATACCCATACTCAGCTTTATAAAAACTTTTGCTCAAAAGAGAGATCAAGGAAAAACAAAGCCTTATATATACCATTCTACTCCCTTGAAGGCTCTAACAACTTTGATCAATCACCTCAAAGTGTTTACATTAATACCTTTTTAAAAAATGCATTAAGTTTTAACTCATTATAATCTTATCAAAATGTCTCCATCTCTAATGAGTGCTAGAGATCTTAAAATATGACAAATTCTGTATAAATATCCAAAAGAAGCCACCCTGAAATTTGCCATTCTTGCCAATATATTAGATCCATCAGTTTGAGCTTCTACAACTTACAGGATTTGAAATTTAATGTATGTGAACTCAAACCAACATTACCTATTTTAATATAAATTTAATATCTCTAATTGTCATACAAGACACTCAGCTGGGCACAATCAGACATATACATAGAATGTTGTACAGGATTAGTAATCCAATCAGAACTGCAGGAATGCTTTCCCCCCAAGAATTTTCAAAATTATGAGCATCTGGTACATTTAAGCAGCAGCAATACCCCTTCTCCTCCTCCTGCAGAACAATTTAATCCTGTTGGTAGCTCTTGCACTACAAAGCAAAGCAGGTCCTGAAAATAAAATATGTCCTGTCTATAGCAGTCAGGTGTCAAATGCAAACATACGGAAATAACACTTTTTCACCTCTATTTTAAGGGGGGGAACAGAAAATGCATAGGAAAAAAGTAGGGTTCACATATAATGATAAACCATGGTTTAGTGCTACATACATGAACTACAGTAAGCCCAAGCAACACTTCAGCCTCCCACATTCCTCCTTCTTTCTCTTTCTATGTGGCACGAAGGACTTTGCTAGTGTTTACTTTTGGCTTCTAAGAATCCTGGCTTGTTGTGACTTACAAGCCAGACCTTGTGGCTTAAAGCAAGCTTTGCACATTCTCTACACAATCCCTCTTCACACCACTGGTTATGAAGCCGGCTTGTTTAAATAACCAGATTTTTCTAAAGCCACAGTCGCTGGTGTATATGTAACAAACAAATAGCAAACCGTTTCCACAGCTGAAGAGGAGGAGGAGAGGGGAGGGATAAGCACACAAGCCAGAGGTTTTGCTCAGGCTCATTCTAGTTCATGCACATAGTGCTCAATCATGGTCTAGCATTACCTGAGAACCAACACATTGGGTAAGTAGACTCAGGCACTTTGTGCTCCTCTCCTGGCTTTAAGGAGCACAGACTTCTATGCGCTCGGGGCATACCCACTGCATCTAGTTTGGCCCTGAAATAGGAACTTCCCTGCTTGTACTGTTTAGTCACCACATTCCGCTTTAACAGTGCAAACAGGGAAGTTCCCGTTTCTGGACCAAACTAGATGTGATAGGTCTGCCCCAAGCACATATAAAGCAGGAGGCAAAGTCCAATTTTTAAAGTAAAACAAAAGAGGAGTCCTGCTGGGTCAGACCAAAGGCCCAGAGAGTCCAGAACCCCATTTCCTATACTAGCTAGCCAGATGACTCTGAGAGGCCCAGAAGCAGGGCATGAAGGAAACAATCTTCTTCTACAGCTTACAGTTCTGGTTGCCTCACCTCAAAAAAGATATTTTAGAGCTGGAAAAGGTTCAGAAAAGGACAACCAAAATGATCAAGGGGGTGGCGCAACTTGCCTATGAGGAACAGTTACAACATTTGGGGCTTTCTATTTTAGAGAAAAGGTGACTAAGAAGCAACATGATAGAAATGTATAAAATTATGCATAGCACAGAGAAAGTGGATGACAAAAAGGTTTTCTCCCTCTCATAACACTAGAACTTGGGGACATCTAATTAAGCTGAATGTTAAAAGATTCAGGACAGATAAAAGCACGTACTTCTTCACACAGCACATAAACTATGAAATTCATTCCCACTAGGCGTAGCAATTCCCACCAACTTCAATGGCTTTAAAAGGGAATTAGACAAATTCATAGAGGATAAGGCTATCAATGGCTACTAGCCATGATGGCCATGTGCTCTACCTCCACTATCAGGGCAATATAGGAACACAGGAATCTGCCTTATACTGAGCCAGACCATTGCACTATCTAGCTCGGCTTTGTCTACACCGATTGGCAGAGGTCTCCAGGGTTTCAGACAGGATTCTCTCCTACCCCTACCTGGATATGCTGGGGACTGAACTTGGGACCTTCTGCATGCAAGGCAGATGCTCTACCACTGAGCTACGGCTCTTCCCCAAGTACGCCTCTGAATACTAGTTGATGGAAATCGCAAGTGGGGAGAGCACTATTGCACTCAGGTCCTGCTTATGGGCTTCCCATAGGCATCTGGTTGGCCTAGGTGAGAAGAGGGTACCGGACAACATGCCTTCAAGCTCAATCCAACAGGGCTCTTTTCTCCCCTTTCTCCACACCATGTGTGTTATCAGCCTCAAATCATGCCCCACCTTACTCACCTACCTTCTACACTAAAAACTGCCAGCCTGTTTAGCACGGGGAAGGTGCTCCAATTCCCTGATCAACTTGGTTGCCCTTGTCCAGCTCTACAATATCCTTTCTGAGATGCAGCAACCAGAACTGTACATAGGATTCCAAATGTGGCTGCACCGCCACCAAGTTAATACTATCAGTTTTATTTTCACCCCCTTTCCTGATAATTCCTAGCACTGAATTAGCTTTTTTTGCAGCTGCCGCAGAAGGAGATGGCATATTCATTCCATTATCTACCATGGACCAAAGATCTCTTTCTTGATTTAGTCATCGCAACTCCATACTTCATTAGTGTGTATATCTAGTTAACAGCATGCAAGCAGGCAGGGTAACAAACCCTCCACCCATGCTTTCCCTATACAGTAGGGCCCTGCTCATACAGCGGGTTACGTTCCGGACCCCCGCTGTAAAGCGGATCCCACTGACTTACATTGACCAAAATGGCACCCGGCAGCAAAAAACCGCTGTAAAAGCGGAACAAGCGCTGTAATGCGGGGCCTTTCTACAATTCACAACCGCTGTATTAGCGGAACGCTGTAAAGCGGGGCCCTACTGTACACCTCTCCTGCTGCTGTTCTCACTGAGCTCAGCTATAAAGAAGTAAGGGACTGGCACAAAGAAGATGCAGGATACTATTATTTATCAGAGTTATCTATACACCACCGTTTGGGATACAAATCCTTATGAGACAGCTTACAAGAAACATTAAACCACATTTAAAAAAATCACAATAGGCAGTATCAACATATAAAAATCCACCTGGATCGTCACCACAGGACAGCAGTTGGCAAGTCGCCTTGTGAGGGGAGGAGTCCAGCTGGAGCAGGCTCTGAGGTGCTCTTTGCCTGCTTCCCTTTTTCTCCTGGAATCCTTTCTACCGGGTGGGTATAAACACACTTACATCTCTCTTGCTTTAAAGATACAATTGGATCTGGAAGACCAGGGTTCAAATCCCCACTCAGCCATGAAACTCCCTGGGTGATCTTGGGCCAGTCAAAGTCTCTCAGCCTAACCTATCTCACAAAGTTGTTGTAAGAATAAAATAGGGAGAGAACGATGTATACCATCTTCAGCTTCTTGGTGGGATACAAATGTAATAAAAAAATAAAAAAATCTGCAGGCAAAACAACTACTTCAGCCCTCAAGTCTCACTTCAGTCACAAACTCTCCATAACCTCAGAAAAGCTACCTGAGCCTGTGAGCCTCATGAAGCACTCCATTCCACCCCCGCCTAGGGAATAATACTGGCCTCACAGGGTTTCTGCAAAGATTACCAAATAAGTGAATACTGAAAATGAACGACTGGTACAATTCTATAGCCATTTTCCTGGGAGAAAGCCACATTGAACTCAGTAAGATTTAGTTTTGATATATATGTATAGATTGCACTGGGTATACATTACATTACAGGAAGGGAGCACAGGTCACTGTTAAGAGTATATGTTTTTCATTAACAAGGTCACAGCATCAGCCTCTGACATATCCAGAAAGCAGCCTAGTAAAGACCCTCTGCAAAAGACCCCACAGAGCTGCTGCCAATCAGAGTACATAGTAATGGGCTAAACGAGCCAATGATTTCACCCGCTACAGGCCAGTTTCATAGCTATTTTACTTACATATTTTTACTGCAATATTTTACTTATTGTATGCAATGCTAAATCACAGCATCTGAAATCCAAGACACCTCCCCCCGTCGGCACTCAAAAGGATCTCTTTTCGGTAGGGAAAAGCCATGCCTAGTTTGCTTCCATTTAAAGCCAATTATTTTACTAAAGATCAAAGGAGTTACTGCCTTATTTTCAACGAAGGCAAGATCCAGGGGGAAAGCTGGATACTACATAGTTTCTCCTTATTAAAACAACCCATATTATAGTGGATCAAGAACATAGAAAAGTTATTTCAGAAAAAGGATAATGTAGTGTGTAAAAGTGTGAGTTGCCAGGTCTCCACTCCAAAGTTTTACCCTCATGTGTGAATTTGCTACAAAAATACTGGCTTTCCTGAAGGCCTTTAGCCGGCTCCCTCTATAAGGTGGGGATACTAATACTGGCTGGCCTATCTTTCAGGGTAGCGATAAGGTTCGCTTGAGGCAGCATACGTTGAAGTGCTTCGAAAAATTTTAAACTATTATACAAATGCTTTGCATACACGCAAAAGCGTCGTATATTAAGGAACCCCACCCACTAGCACAAATCTGTGCCTCAGGTAACCTGCCTTAAAAGGTTCTAATACACACACAAAAAACCCTCAAATGAAAGCAAGGACACACAGCCACAGGCCCGTTTTACTTCTCCGACCCACAGGAAATCCTCCCAGGATCAGGCCCCTTGAAACGGCGCTCCACCGTTTTGCGCAGCAATGACAGTCTTTGTACAGATTCCTTCCACTTACGCGTTCTTCTTCTGTCCCAGAACGCACCATCCAACTGCGTTTAGATTCAAATAGAATCTGGAGGAGGAGGAGAAAGCGGAGACCACAGGAAATCCACTTTGGCCCCGAACGGCGCCAGACACGCCCACCACGAAGTACAAGTTGCGCCCTTCGAGCAGCCACGTGAGAAGCGACGAGAGAGTAGACATGCGCAAATTTTCTCCACCCTGCAGGCTTTCATCTGGTTCGCTGCACCTTCTGTTGGCGTTGTTGACGTTTAAACACATGTACTTCACAGTTCACCTTGCACTCTCATACATAACTACATTGAGACCCACTGATTTCTGTGGGGTTTACTTCCAGGTAAGTTTGTGTTAGGAAAGGGAGGAATAGTACTGAACACAGAGATTGACGTTTAGGGGTAAAAATACATATAATCTGGCTGCAATCGTGTGCACACTTGTTTGGGGAGGCTGATCTGAATTCAGTGTAGTTTTAAGTTGCGAGAAAATATGTATGGGATAATCCTGATGGTGTAATACTGAATTCCTAAACGCTTCAACTTAGAAACGTGGTTAGGCTTCCAGCTTGAGTTACCCCCTGAGAGCCGGCTCCTATGCAGAAACTGAGCTCCTTGAATCAATATTTTAATTTCAATAGAGAGATGTTACCCCACCGTGCAAATAACTCCCTCGTTTGCACCTGCAATTAGGCTCAACAATAGAAGAGGGAGGAGTTAAACCACGCGGTCTGTTGAAGAAAGCGGGGAGCGGGAGGAGCAGTGATGCCTGAAATAGACCATCCCCTGGCTAGCCCGGCCGGCATTGAAAAGCATCCGTCCGCGCGAGAAGGCGAAAAATTCCCACGTGGCATGGGAAGATGGAGTCGTACTACAGAGAAAGGTGTGTTCAAGGAATATTAGGGAACCCAGGTTAACGTTTACGCGATAGAATTGCATGCTTGCAGAATTTAAAGGGGCTTGCAGTCCGTTCCTATTATGCATATTATGTAACGGGAGGACTCATTGAAGCTGTTCACTTGCTGTTCTCTTGCTGTTCTCAAGCGCGACAGTTTGAGTGAGTTTTGTGCTTTTAAAGAGCAAATAGCAAAACCACCTCTGCTTAATACTGGTTCCTGCCTGTCCAGGCATGGGCTGTAGCTTTCTCTTTGAACAAGAACTTCTGATATAAACAAAAGCTAACCTGTGGCTGTGGTATATATTCCCTTCAGCTCAGGTCATTCCCTCCTCCCCCCACTTCAAAAGTCTCTGTAGCAGGGATGGAGAACCATGGGTCCAACAGATGTTGTCGGGACTGCAACCCCAGCCAATATGTCCAGTAGTCAGGAATTATGGGAATTGTTACCAACAATATTTGGAGTTCCAAGGTTCCCCATATCTGATCTGTAGAGCAGGGATGGGGAAACAAAGGCCTGGGGGCAAAATGTAGTCTTCCAGATCTCTATTATCTGGTCCTCTGAACTCACACTAGACCACACCCCTCCCTGACCCTGGTTTTTACCTGGAGTGTTTTTCCAGGCTGGAATGTGTCCTTGAACTCTGAAAATGTCTCTTGCTAGTCTGGATGGAGAAGAGAAAGGGGTGTGAGAGCATGTGTGAGAACTAGGCACCTGTTCAAAGATAAAATCTACACTTGTTCTATGCACTTTCGCCTCTGGTCCCACCCACCATTGGCATGTGGACTTGAGAAGGCGTCCAGAAAGTTATGTGGCCCTCCACATTAAAAAGTTGTTCCCACCCCTGTTATAGAGTAAAAAAGGAGATTTATAAAGTCCAACTAAGAAATACACTGATGGTTATTTATAATACTACATTAGCAAACTAATAGAAATGTTTTTCAGACTGAAGGGGTTACCTTAATTAGGCATTTCACAGCTGAGCGTTCTCATATCGACTATCAACTTCACGGCTGTTTCAGTGTGTAACTGATGAGGTTACATTACTACTGTATGCATATTGTAAAAGATAGAAATAGTAGTCGCATGCATGTATATCACCCTATGGGTGTGCATTGATTTTTGCAAATTGTCCCAACATCTATGTTGGATAGGATTCCTAGGTTCAGGGCCTGAGACTTTTAAACTTTTAAAACTTTTAACTTTTAAAGATACAGAAGACCTCTTGGTTGCCAGGCCCAGCCTCCAAGAAGTCTTCTGTATCTTTCACAGTTGGGCAGGGGGAAGGGACAATTCCACCTTGTGGTTTTTCCCATTACAATGTTGCAAGAACACCTGCACTTGGCTGACTTTCTCTTCTCCTAAAGATACAGGATCAGTCCCAGGCCCTGAACCTGGCAACCCTAATATTGGAATTCTAGTTTGAAAAAAAAATCTAAAGAAGCATAAGGGTGAGTGATACTATATTTTGGTTTCTAAAACAATGTGTTTCCTATGTGAGGCTTCTAACTACTATTTGTATTTATTTTTGTTTTAGACAAAAAATTTGCCACTGAAGAAGACAAAAATGTTGAAACACATCTGGCTGTTACATGTTTTTAGGAGCACTTATTTTTAAGTGGGATAAAGAAATGCTTTCTTTATATTTATTTATACTATTCATTTTATTCGATGGAAAGTTAAAACTATATGTTTATATGGATTTTTAGTTGTATGTTTTATCTTAACTCTGTTCTTAACAAAATGCTACTTGAAAAGGATAGTAAAACTTTTTTCCTTTGTGTGTACAACCTGGATGTATTAGCACTTGGCTATCAAACAAGCCTGCTTCCAAATATTCTCTCATCCTCTGTTTTGCTTGATTTAATAACATACACAGATAGAATGTTGTTTGTGTACTGTTATGATTTTAATCAATTAACATTGACTGTGGAGTATTTTAGCCCCGTGTCATCATTTCAAATCTAGAGCTTAGTTTTTATCATTGGTAATTTAATATTTTTATTAGAAAGAAATAACCAAGTTTTAAAACCATGAAATGTAGTAAAATACTCTTTGATTGGTATAAATTTATGCAGACAAAAAGAAGCTCTAAATAGCTGAAAACAGGGATATAATTTTATTGCTTGATCTCTGTCTTCAAACTTGTTCTTTGGTGCTTAACATGTGAATGAGGAAACAACTGTCCTGGACATAGTCTACTTGGATAACATTATTTTTGCCTGAAAAGAAATAGGCACACTACCACATATTATTTTAACTGCATTAGATACAACAGAATTAATAGAAAACTAATATACTGTATTCATGTAGGAAAACTTATTTAAGTACTAGTACATAACAATTAATAAAAGGCATTTATTTGTTTTTTGGTTGTTATGAATTCTTTGATGGCATTGGACCTTTTCCTTTCTGTTTTGCAGCCTTCTCTTGTTTCAACTGTAATGAAAAAAAGATATATATAAACTTCAAAAATCACATTTTGATTTTGAGAGCAAGCTAATCATAAAATGGAACTGCTTCCATGATTAATAATAATGATTGAGCTATGCTCATCTCCTGCCAGTCTTCACAGTAACCTGCAGCCAATCCAAATCTGGCCAGTTTTCTATTCCACTGGCATTGAACTAAATGCTAATTTTCATCGCCAATTTTCATTGGGAGCCACTCTGAAGCGCTCTATATATTTTCCGGTTTCAGTTGCAATTGACTACTACCTTTGATAGCTGAGGTAACTTGCCACTACGGAGAATAAACATTATTGGAGTTGTGAGGAGACAATGGGAAATGGAGGGAGGACCAGGACAAAAGTTATTATTTACTATTATTATTTACTCCAACCATGTTTATGAATTGGTAACCTCAAGACCAGGGCTGTGGAGTTGGTACGCCAGACCTTCGACTCCGACTCCTCTATTTTTCTACTGTCCGACTCCTTCATAAATGGCAAATGTATATTAACTAGTAATAACACATTTACTGTAGTAAAATGGTAGCACAAGGCATTTCATCACCACCACGTGTATCCAGAGCTTGGAAAAGTTACTTTTTTGAACTACAACTCCCACAAACCCAATCCCTGGGGCTGATCACGGGGGAGTGTTGCTGGTTGTCCCAAGTTGGTGAGACTCATTTGACATCAAAACAAAACCAAGTCTTACTGACCCACTCCTGTAGAATGCTTTTACAATAGAGATTCAGCAGGCACCTTCTGTACTGAATTTCAAACATTTGCTGAAAACTTAACTTTGCCACCAGGCTTACATAGACAATTGAAATAATCTTCTTTTATAGTCAGGTGGTGATCTATTTAACTTTTTCTGTGATTTTTATTATAATTGTTATCTTATATTTTTATGAAATTGCAGTATACAAATATTTTCATAAATAAATTAAACAATGTATATGCCACTTAATGCCCAGATGGCTTCTAAGCACTTTACAAAACATAAAAATCAGCTACATAGCATTATTTAAATACAAAATATTTAAAAATATACAATCCTATTAAAATAAAAATGTCTGTGATTAAAATATACAATAAAACAATCATATTAACACAACACAGCAATTTAAACAGCAAACTCTAGTCAAGAGCAAGGGAATTCCTATGTAAACAGGTGCATCTTCAGAAGCCAGGTGAATGCCAATATAGATGAGGCCCCGGGTATTTCAGCAAGGGAGTATATACCATAACACCAGTGCCACAAATGAAAAAGTTCACCTCTGTACCATCACAAGCCACTAATCATCAGGCTATAGCATGATCTTCTCATTCCTTCTGCCAGCCACTCACTGGAGTGGAGGAGGAAGAGAGTGTGGGTAGTTCTAAAGCAGTGATGGAAAGCCCGTGGTCCTCCAGCTCCTATCAGCCATGACCATGCTGACTGGCTAATGGGAGTACAGAAAGCCATAGATTTTCCCATCTATGCTCTAAAGCCCTTAGGGTGCAATCCAACTCACATTTATGGTGGGCTGAAGGTTGCCCAGCCTCCAAGAGGAGGCCCAGCCTCCAGAGGTCTTCTGTATCTTTAAAAGTTGTGCAGGGGGAAGGGAAAATTCCACCTTGTGTTTTTTCCCATTACAGTGTTGCAAGAACACCTGCACTTGGCTGACTTTCTCTTCTAAAGATACAGGATCAGTCTCAGGCCCTGAACCTGGCAACCCTGCTCTGAGTAGATCCATGGTGGAATTGTTTTCAGGAGTTAAGCAGTTTAATCAACTAAGGGCACAATCCAACTTACCCTTCCACTGGCTGGAGGTAGTTGGATGCTGTGGACCCCCAACTGTGCTGGCAGGCTCCTGACACCGCTGACTTCCACTGGCAACAGCCGTCAGCTATGGCTGAGCCATGCCACCACTGGTGGGCTGCCAGGGATGGCCAACCCAGCTGGCGGAAGCCCCAAAAACGGCGTTCCGGGGAGGTGGAAATGCGGGGGGGGATTACATAAGATTCTCCTTGTGTTTGGATCCCTCACCCAGGTCCCGATCCACTGGAAAACTCTGCCGGCCAAAAGGCTGGTGCAGTAAAAAAATTGTAATGGGCCTCTATGGGGAGCATTTACTCCCTGGGAGGCCATTTTGTCTGAGCTGGCACTTCCTGGTCAGCTCGTGCACAGGGCTCCACTGGGCCAGCAGCTCCCAAGTGTGAGGAGGATCCTGCAGGACTTTCCGTGGCGGCACTGCCACAGCCAGCTCCCCAGCATTTTGATTGCTATGCACAGTTTTAGGTGGCAATCCTAAACTCACTTACAGGGGAGTAAGCCCTACTGAATTCAATAGGTCATACTCTGAATAAACAGGGTTAGGATTGTGGTGTTAGTTGATTAAACAGTTGGGTAAACTTGATTGGGCTGTGACTGAAACACAAGCATGTTTATTTTAAACCCTTTCCCCCTTTCTGCAATACTGAATGAAAAAGAGAATATTACCAAAGGCCTTCCAACAATCAGTGGCAGCTTTTCTTATTCAGTTTAAGTTTCAATTCAGTCAGTGCAAAAATAATCAGCTAATTTAAAGCCAGAGGATAAATCTACTAAAAACCATTTAAATTGATGGCTTGCCGAATGTTCAGATATAAAGCATGGGGCCTTATCTATTTTCACAAGTATAATATTCACTGTTTTATCTCATTATAAGCTATTTATTTTTGGTGTTTATATCAGTTTTTTTCTTGTCCCTGATGTGGTATAGTTTCTGATTTCTATTATAGAATTAAACCACGTAGAAATAGAACTATGCTAGACTATTTCAGATATGATGAAGGAAAATTTTCATTGTAGAAATGACAGCTAGAACACCAAGTGCCACTTATGTAAACTAGATGCTCAAAAATCATTTCTGTCTTACAAGCCATATTTGTCTTACAAATAATGAACAGAAAAATGGTAGTAATAACCACATTAATAGATTTTAACTTAGTATATTCCCCATAAAATAAGAGAGACAGACAAGCAGTAACACCACAGGATATTGGTCCAATCCAAATTAATATTTTAGCACCACCACAACATACATTAATTTGTTAGTTTCTTATATTCAAATACATTATTATTATTAAAACATATACTTCATCATGATTATATACATTTACATACATGATGCTACCTTTCTTATACCTATATTTCCTCTAATAATGTATATGGATTCATTTTATATCTTATTCCAATATATTATAAATTCCAGTTTTCAACAAAGTTTGTTCTTCAATTGCCTTCCTTCTCTAACCCTGATAATATTTGTTAGCTTAACCATATAAGCTAAATTCCAAATCCTAAATAATTTTTTCTATTGTAGGGGGCTCTGATGTTTTCCATTCTTGACAAATAGCTATCTGGCCAGCATGTAACACATAAATTGTAATTTCTTGATCATCTTGAGGCATCAGTCCTGAGATACCTGATCAATGTGCTCAAATGATCTTTTGGAATTTCTCATCCAGTAATATTTTTTACTTCTATCTACTTAACCATTTTTGGATACGTCCATAAATGGACCATTGGTCTCACCTGAAGGGTGATTTTCCTATGAGTACGGACATCACAGCGGGTTTTAGCTCCACCTATCGTGCGAAGGCAAGAATGTCTTTGAAGTCAAGACTAGGGGCGTCAGGCCCCTCCCACTCTCCAGTTCATTCGCAGCGAGTCTAAGGAGAAATATCTAAAAATACAAGAACAAGGCCAACCGGCCTGGCAGCAGGAAAATAACACAATAGTACCATGCATAGTAACATGACTCCAACATAGCGGTATAACAGAACTAGAAGTCTTGACTTCACTCTTAAATTTAAATATACTAGCGTAATAGTAACATATAATACATTAGAAAATATATAGTCATCCTCCAACTGGGAGGGTCGTGATGTCCGTACTCATAGGAAAATCACCCTTCAGGTGAGACCAATGGTCCATTTTCCCTATGAGTCCGGCCATCACAGCGGGATGTACCACAGCAGCCCATACAGGGAGGGACCACCCACGTGTTAATCCTCATTAAGAACCTGTTGCAACACTCGTCTGCCAAAAGATGCGTCAGCAGATGCATAACGATCAATTTTATAATGCCTTATAAACGAGTGTGGGGTAGACCAGACTGCAGCCCTACAAATATCGGCAACAGGAGCATTAGTGGCAAAAGCAGCCGAAGTGGCAGCTGACCTGGTAGAATGAGCCATTATACTAGCTGGAACTGACAGCTTCAGAGACTCATATGCTAAAGTAATACATGCCCTTAACCAACGGGATAAAGTAGGATTGGAAACTTTATGCCCCATAGACCTTGGATGAAAGGATACAAACAAAGACTCCGTTCGTCGAATCTCTTGGGTCCTAGACAGGTAGGTCTTCAGAGCCCTCCGGACATCTAACGAATGCCAAGCCTTTTCAAGAGGATGGGTAGGATTCGGGCAAAAGGAAGGCAAAACAATGTCCTGGTTGCAATGAAAAACTGAATCGACCTTGGGACGGAAGGAAGGATCAGTCTTCAGCACAACAGAGTCCTTATGGAAGACGCAGAGGTGTCGAGCAGAAGACAATGCGCCCAACTCCGAAACGTGTCTGGCAGATGTGATTGCGATCAGAAACAAGACCTTGAAGGACAGTATACGTAGGGGCACAGTCCTGATGGGTTCAAACGGAGGGCGTTGCAAAGCCTGCAGAACTTTCAGCAAACTCCATGAGGGGAACCGATGGACAACAGCCAGAGAGCGTAGGGCGACTCCCCTCAAAAAACGTTTGATGAACGGATGTGAGGAAATATGATCTCCAGGAGAGGACACTGAGAGAATGGACGACAGAGTGGACGCATGTCGACGTAGAGTGTTGGGTCGAAGTCCCATCATAAAGCCGCTATGGAGAAATTGGAGCACCTGATGCACAGTGGCCTGGGATGGATCATGGTGGTGGGACTGACACCACTTGGAGAAAGCCACCCAGGTATGTTGATAAATACGAGTGGTAGATGGTCTTCTCGAGGCCAAAATAATATCAATCACAGCGTCAGACAGTCCAGCTGACCTCAAATGTCCCCGTTCAAACGCCACGCTGTTAGATTGAGCCAAGTAGGGTCCTGGTGCAGTACTGGACCCTGGGATAGAAGATCTGGCCTTACTGGAAGTGCCCAAGGATCCATCATTGACATTGCCAGAAGATCTGAGAACCACGGTCGGCGTGGCCAAAATGGTGCTATCAGAACCAGCTGTGCCCTTTCGGTTCGCGCCTTCCTCAAGGTTTTGGCTAGCAATGGTATGGGAGGAAAGGCGTACAATAGACCGTCTGGCCACGGTGTTGTCAGAGCATCCACTGCTTCTGCTGTTGAGTCCAGGTATCGGGCAAAGTACCTGGGAAGCTGGCAATTGCGACTGGAAGCAAACAGGTCGACTGAGAGGGCGCCGAACCGACACTGGAGACTATGGAAAATGGCTGGATGAAGTTTCCATTCTCCCGGAAAGACCTGTTGTCTGCTGAGCCAGTCTGCTGTCACATTCCAAATCCCTCTGAGATGTTCTGCTTTCAGGGATTGTAGATGTTGTTCTGCCCAGACAAAGATGAGGGAGGCTAAGTCCTGCAGAGGACGAGACCTGGTGCCCCCCTGTCTGTTCAAATGTGATTTTACACACGTGTTGTCTGTTCGAATGAGCACATGATGCAAAGGGAACAGAGACTGAAAATGACATAGAGCTAAGTGGACAGCCTTTAGTTCCAGCCAGTTGATGCTTTGAGATTGCTCTGCGTTGGACCAAACCCCCTGAACGTACTGGGAGTTGCAGTGGGCTCCCCAACCTATGAGGCTGGCATCTGTGGTTACAACGGTTCTGCGGGGTTCTCTGAACGACGTGCCCTTGGAGAGGTGTTGAACCTTGGTCCACCAGCGGAAGGAGAGGCGCAGTGCGGGACTCAAACGAACTTTGCGATGGTTGGAGCTGGCAATGTCTTTTTGAAAAGGTAACAGAATCCATTGAAGGGGCCGAGTGTGGGCTCGAGCCCATGGCACAATGTGGATTGTAGAGATAAACATCCCGAGCGCTCTGGCGAGAAGCATGACGTCTGCGGATGTTTGTTGCATCAGGGACCTTGCGATGCTTGTGATGGCAGTGATGCGATCTGGAGCCAAGAAGACCATTGCTTGCAGGGTGTCCAACACTGCCCCTAGATGTAGTAGGCGTTGGGTTGGTTGGAGATGGCTTTTGTCGAAGTTGACAAGCCAGCCGTAGGCCTGCAAAACATTGAGGGTGATCATTAAGTGATGATGAGCCAGCTCCTCAGACTTGGCCCGTATTAGCAGATCATCCAAATATGGGTAGATATGAACCCCTTGGGTCCGGAGGTAAGCCACTAGGATGAGTAGCACCTTGGTAAACACTCTTGGAGCAGAGGAGAGGCCGAATGGCATCGCTCTATATTGAAAGTGCTGGTGGCCAAAAGCAAACCGAAGAAACTTTCTGTGGGCTATGCAAATGGGCACATGGAGATACGCTTCCTTAAGGTCGATAGAAGCCAGGAAGTCTCCTTCATGCAGACTCTCCGTAATGGAATGGAGTGATTCCATTTTGAACCTGCGATATGTTACAAAACGGTTGACAAACTTGAGGTCCAATACCGCCCTCCATGATAAATCTCGTTTTGGCACAGCAAATAGGAGGGAGTACACCCCTTCCGACCTCTCATTTGTGGGAACTGGCTCTATCGCCGCTATGTCCAAGAGGTGGTGTATAGCTGTCTGCATGATGTTGTGCCTGGCTGGTGCCCTTGGGCAAGGAGACGGGTGGAATCTGTCTGATGGGGTTGCCCAGAACTCTATGGTATAGCCATAACTGAAAAGGTCCCTGATCCAGGAGACCGTAGTAAGGCGCAGCCATCGATCTCCAAAATTAAGTAATCTGCCACCTATGGGGAGGGCGTTAAGACTACTTGCGTAGGCGAGGGCCTCCCTTATATGAGGACGATGAGTTGCCCCTGCGCCCTTGGTACTGACCTCTGCCCTGGAAGCGTCGGTTCCAGGAGCCCCTGAATGCGTTGGGATCATAGGATCTGAAGTCGCGGCCTCGTCCTCCTGGCCGCGTTCCTCGAAAGGGCTGGTTAGAACGGAAGGAAGGAAATCGCCTGAAGGGCCTGTGGTCGCTGTTCTTGACTGTGGCCAGAACCGGTTTGTGGGCGTCTTTTGGATCAACCAGCACTGTCTTTAGAGCTTCCTCGCCGAAGAGTAGAGATCCGGAGTAAGGAGCCCTGGACAGATTCAATCTGGCCGCTGAATCAGCTTGCCAGTGGCGAAGCCAGAGGGTGCGACGAGCGACTATTTGAGCCATCATGGCTCGTGCCCCTAATTGAGTGGCATCCAAAGTGGCATCGGCCACAAAAGCTGCTGTCTTACGCAATTTCAATAGTGCTCTTCTGAGGGTGACAGGATCAGGGTTAGCGTCCTCTAGAAGGTCATCCAGCCACATCATAGATGCTCTGGAGAAGATGGAGGCTGAAGCGGAGGCACGCATGGCTAGGGCAGTGGCCTCGTGGTTCTTGCGGAGGGCGAAGTCTATTTGTCGCTCAGTAGTGTCTTTTAGGTGGGATTCCCCTTCCCTGGGCAAAAGCGATCGTGAAACGAGGCGAGCGATTGGTTCATCTATGCCAGGGACATCTAACTTGGTGGCAAAGTCTGGGGCTAGGGCGTAAAGTCTGTCAGGCAGGTTCTTGAAGCGTCGAGCTTTGAGTGGATGGGCCCATTCTTCAGAGGCTAATTTGGCAATTGGGTCCGGCACCGGGATGTAGTGTTCAGTAGGTGCAGGGGATTTGAGGACCTTGGCCCCTTTGATAGCTGGGGCGGACGAAGTTGAAGGCGCAGTCTGGAGACCAAGGGTATTAACTACCCTGCGTGCTAGCGGCTGATAGTCTGAGGTATTAAACAAGCGATACGATGTATCCTCCTCATGATCTGAATAGTCGCTCTAGTCGTCTCCTTCAACATGGTCAGTGAAAGTTGATTCCTCCGCATACGAGGCTTCGTCCGTACATCTGCCTCTGGCTACATCGAAGGGATCTGGTGAACAGGAAGAATGAGCTTCATGGAACGCACGTTGGTCCATGTTGAGTGGAGGTATGGCAGGAACTTGTGGTAGTGACTGCATTTGGGTGAAAAATGCCAGCATGGCTTGAAGTTGGGAGAGGAAATCAGGAGACAGCTGCAGACCGGATGTGGCAGATGTATGTGCCTGAGGAACTATTGGAACAGATGTTTGGGGCGGTAAAACGGAGGGAGGTTCGTTAGGCGAACACTGAGCGGGAAAGCCAACAAACTCTTCCTCGTCAGAGGCAGCAGCAGGGGAATGGAGAATATCGCTTATGTGTGCCTGTGCTGTGGTGGTGGTTGGCACAGAGACATAACGTGGGCGCTTTGGTTTACTATGGCTGGAAAGATGTTTTGTCTTAGCCAGTGCTTTGGCATGTCTGGTCTTAGTCGTGTTAGGATGTTGTGGCTTGGCTGATTGTGGCATGCCTGGCTGATCTGGCACCATATGGGTTGATGGCGACATGCCTGGCTGTTCTGCCATCTTATATTAACTTGGGTGCAGTACACTGCCACGGAGGGGGCAGGATGTAAAGACCCGAACTGGCACAGCATACGACCACGGAGGGGGTAGAATACACTGGCAGATGGCGAAGTGCACTGCCACAGAGGGGGCAGAATGCACTGAGGTATCAGCGTTAATATAATATAGGCTGTTTTAGAGTTGGCGCACTCAGATTAGTGCTGTAGGCTGGGTTTCAGGCTTGGTTCACGGCCCCAGAGGGGGCAGGATATACCAATATAAATCAGATTTAGTACAAGTCAGCCACTAAGAGTAAAGCTCCAGCCTTGATAATACAATCCAGCCACTAGGATTAAAGCTCCAGCCTTGATAATACAATCCAGCCCACTAGGATTGGAGCTCCAGCCTTGATAATATAATCCAGCCACTAGGATTACAGCCACAGTAAAATTGTGTGTAAGTCAGCCCTGTGTAAGTCTGTCTGCAGCACGTATACAACACACATACGGATAGATAGCCTGCAGGGGAGGTATCCGATGGTTAATAAGGGTAACAAAAAAGGCGGGAAATTTGAATTCAAAAAATGGCGCCCAGAAAAAAGAGCGGGAAAAAATGCGGAGAGAGAAGGAGCAATGGCGGCCATCTGGAAGCGAACTGGGGGAAGGGGTGCCCAGCACAGTCTCGCAGGAGGAACTGCGGGGCCGAAAACCGCACTAGCGGCTCTAAAAAACCCCCAGGAGGGAACAGGCAGTAGGGGAAATGCGGCAGCCGCCGCAGAGGGAGCCGCCGTCGCCGTCTGCAAAGCCCTTCGCGGTGGGAAATTAAAGCCACGTAGCGAGGGTGAGCTGAGGTAAAAGGGAGAGCTCAGGTAAAGGCACTAATGAAATAGCCGCAGCCACAGGTTTCAGTGGGGCGAGAACGGACCAGGGCAGGCTAAAACGGGTGACGGGGTAATGGCGGGAGCTGCAGCCGCAAGCTCCCGCTGAGATCAGAAGAACCGCAGCCATGGTCTTCCGAGAGCGTCACGGAGCGCGGAGAAAAGGCAGCCCAGCAAGACAAGCCGCTAGAAGGGAATTGCAGTCGCAAGTTCCCAGGGGAAGCGCAGAGCCCAAGAGAAAGGGAAAAGCGAAGGAACGAGGAGGATTCGCAGCCGCAGTCTCTCCTAGGGGAGGGAAGTAATCCAAAAGGGGAAACAAACTGCCCGGGCAAGGGAAAAAAGGCTCCCCAAGAGAATTCCCCAAATTTCGGATACAGTTAAATGCAGTTAAACACAATACGGAGGGAAGGAGGATACTTGGAGACACACAAGAGACAATACCTCCGCGCCCTGTCAAACACACAAACAAACACCAAAAGAACTTAGCTAATCGCTAGCTATATAGATCTCAATCTTGTTCGTACGAAAGGCAAGAATGAACTGGAGAGTGGGAGGGGCCTGACGCCCCTAGTCTGGACTTCAAAGACATTCTTGCCTTCGCACGATAGGTGGAGCTAAAACCCGCTGTGATGGCCGGACTCATAGGGAAAAGTATACATTTTCCCCTGGGTTTTAACAACTCCAACATACATTACTTACATTAGGGTACATTTTACTAAGTGTTGTTTATAATAGCTGTCTTTGAAATTCACACACTAGGTAATGGTATTTATCTGCTTAAATTTCTGCTATTCAGTACTGCATGAGAAACCTAACGTTTCCTTCTCTGCATACCTACATTTGATTCTAAGATGTCAATATAATCTTCCAACTTATTTTAACAAAGTTATCAAGAAATGAAAAATATTTGAAATATGTCATTCAGCAAATTATCTTCAACTGCAAACAAATGATTTTGTTTTAAATGATATGTGATGGCTTACCCGTTCCTGATACCGTCTTTCAAAGTAAGCCATGTCATCTTCTTCAGGTCTCCTTAAAACGGAAACCTGCATTGTTGTACTTGCACCTCCTTAAAAAAATGTATTTTTAATTATTTTTTCAGTTTTATTGGACAATATCAAATGTTACTCATACTTGAGAAGATCAATGGGTCTACTGTTTTGAGTATGGCTTTGGTGGATACCTCCTATTGTTGCAAAGCTTTTTAGGTTTGAAGGAATTAAATTTTAATTTCATTAAAATTTCCTAAGCATACTTATTGGAAAATAAGCCTCACTGAAATCAATGGAACTTACTACCAAATAAACATGTTTAGGACCACTAGTCTCTCCTGTAATCTCCCTAGCCAGCATGTTTGTTGGGTAAGGAGAAAATGGAAAATACAATTACCATCTTGAATTAATGTGCTTAATAGGATTGAGAATAATTTATAAATAAGGTTCACTCTGCTTTTGATTTACCCTGGTTGTTTAATCGTTACTACTTCAAAGGAAAACATAGCAGTCCAACTCAAAAGCCTATATAGAGTCAGCATCGCTGAGATAAAGAATATGTATCTCATCTTTAACAAAGGGCACAGGATATTTCCTCACAAATGCTCTAGCCTCTTTCTGTCCTCCCCCACCAACCTCTAGTCTCCAGCTGCACAGGGAATGGGAAGGAAGCTTCCCCCAATTGACAGACGATCAGGAACTGCGTTATACATTCTCTGTCCTCAGGATATTCCCACCCCAGCCCCTGGAGTACCCTCCCTCCTCTTCATTACTCTCTGCCCAGAATGATTGAGGAATTTGCACATACTGTAATGACTAATACACAGCACCTCTTAACTGGGTACCCCAGCCTCCTAATAGCAGAACTGTTACAGAAATGAACACTTACAAATGTGTGCTAAAATCCTCAAAGGGCTGCAACTATTACATCATCCCCAATGGTTATGTTATGGCTTATTTCTAGGTCATCTTTTGGCCAAAAAGCCCCCAAGTCAGCTTGCAAAGAATACACACAAATAAATGCAAGCAAGAAAAGAATACCATTTACAAAAAATTAAGGTAACAAAATCTTAACTTTTTTTTTTTTTAAAAAAAACCAAATACACTCATCTTCCTGGTAAAGGGTAGTCCCCAGAAAGATGTCAGAGCAGGGATGAGGGGGCAAGGCAGGTGGAAAAGCTTGCCCCTTGATGGTCCTAGCAGTCTCACCTCTGCAGCAATCGCAGTTCCATATCTACCACTGCTGGAAAGGCAGCCTTCTATTTAGCTAAAAAAATGGATACACTGGATAATTAAATCAGACAACACAGTGACTTCTTTAAAAAAATTTTTTTAGTTACCATCTGTTAACTGGGAGTGTGCTTGCATGGAACTGGAAGGTCCTTGGAATGCTCTTAAGAAAGGATGGTCCGTGTTGGTTACAGGAGATTCTAGGAATTGAGTTGAAGGAGCTCCTTCAAATGAAACCAGCAGTAAGGGTGGGGAAAACCAAATGTACTACAGACTGGAAGAACTACAGCCAATGATTAAAAAACTATTTTAAAATGTTACTTATACAATAACATGAGGTGCAATAAAGTTACTGAATTCTGTCTGAAAAAGAAATAGCATCCTGAATTGAAGACCAGTTATTGATCTCATAAAAACACAGAACTTTTTAGAATTAAACATGTTATTAAAACAAATGTCTATAAATCTAGACAGAAGTACAACGTCTGTGTGCTATGTGCTATCAGCTAATTTATTACTTCTCTCTCCAGAACAGAATGGCTCAAGAAAAAAAAGATTTTTCTATGATGTCAGGGTGATAGGAATATGTTAATAAACATACCAGATTTATTTAAACACACACACATACACACACACATTTAAAGCTCAAGGTGGTTTACATAAACCTACAATAAAACTATACTTAAAATAATAGACAGTAAACATACTACAACTAATTCATCACACACACACCCCAAAAAAAGTCAGATTCAGCTTTCAAAACTCACCCAAAATAGATCGGGAAGGCAATTTTAGATCTTAAGCTTGTGGCCAGGGCCTCTTTCTTTTTAATTTTGTTTAAAGCATTGGTTTGAAAGTATTTTTTTAACTTTAAGGGAGGAGATCCTCCTAACCTCCATATGAATGCCATCTCAGAACCGTAGGCAAATTTAAGTAAAGAATCTGCTCCTGTTAATGGTCTTATCAAATGAAAAGAGGGTGAACATTAGTAGCACCCTTCTCTGGAATGCATCTGGTGCAGCCAAGGCTTTAATAGGACTGAGTGGAACATGTCAGAGGCTCTGATTTTATTGCTTTCTCTTTATCAATGATCTGTTAATTTTTAGCTGATGTTTTCTATTTTGATGTTGTTGGTATTCTGTATTTAATTGTTTTATGTGTAATCCACCCTAGGGTCATTTGATGAAGGGTATTATAACTTGAATAAATGAAATGAAACAAACAGCAGGGCCTGGTCAAAAGACCTTGACTATTATCTCTATGGTATTTTGGTCACAGGTTGTTCAGGGTTTAAAAGGCAAGCATCAGTATGTTAAATTAGGTCTGGGAGAGCACTAGCAGCTATTGCTGTTGCTACAAAATTGGGATGTGTGTCCACACCTCATCATATTTATCAGGAGGAGGTAGACAGCATTCTGCAGCTGCTGTAGTTTTCTTCAGGGGCAGCCCTATGTAAAGCATGTACTATAGCCAATCTTCAAGGTTACAAAATGTGGATTAAAGTGACAAGATCCCTCTGCTCTAAAAGGAATTGGAGCCTGTGTAACAGGTACAAATGATAAAAATGTACGGTTCACCATAGAATAGTAGAGATGGAAGGGGCCTATAAGGTCACTGAGTCCAACCCACTGCTCAGTGCAGGAATCCAACTTAAAGCATACCTGACAGGTGGCTGTCCAGCTGCCTCTTGAATGCCTCTAGTGTTGGAGAGCCCATCCACTCCCTAAGTAATTGGTTCCATTGTCGTACTGCTCTAACAGGAAGTTTTTCCTGATGTTCAGCTGAAATCTGGCTTCCCGTAACTTGAGCCCATTATTCCGTATCCTGCACTCTGAGATGATCAAGAAGAGATTCTGGCCCTCCTCTGTGCGACAACCTTTTAAGTATTTGGAGAGTGCTATTGTCTCTCCCTTCAGTCTTGTCTTCTCAAGATTAAACATGCCCAGTTCTTTCAGTCTCTCCTCATAGGGCTTTCCAGTCACCTATCAACCTTGTTGTCTTCTGAACCTGTTCTAGTTTGTTTGCATCCTTCTTAAAGTGCAGTGTCCAGAACTGGACAGCGTACTCAAAACGGTGCCTAATCAGTGCCGAATAGAGGGGAACTAGTACGTTAACATGATTTGGAAACTATACTTCTGTTAATGCAGGCTAAAATAGCATTTGCCTTTTTGCAGCCACATTGTACTGTTGGCTCATATTCTGCTTGTGATCAACAATTCCTTCTTGCATGTAGTATTGCTGAGCCAAATATCCCCCATGTTAAAAGTGTGCATTTGGTTTCTTTTTCCTAGGTGTAGAACTTTGCATTTATCCCTGTTTAATTTCATTCTGTTGTTTTCAGCCCAATGCTCCAGCCTAACAAGATCACTTTGAATTTTGTTTCTCTCCTCCTGGGTATTAGCTATCCCTCCCAATGTTGTATCATCTGCAAAGTGTTAGTGCTATTGTCTGTTTTTCCAGGACAAATTAGGATCTAGGACAGGGGTGGTGAACCTATGGCATGCGTGTCCAAGGTGGCACACAAAAAAGTTTGCTGGCACGCCTGGCTCTCCGCCTCCCCCAAGAAAGACCATGGTCTGAGAACCTTGTGGGATCTCTTCCTCCTACAGAGGCCTTGTGCGTCTCTGCCAGGGCTCTCAGGCAACACGGTGTGCTTTCACATGCCCTCCTTAGAGCGCAGGAGGGGGGGATAAGGGGAGGAATGACTGAAGGAGGACAACAGCAGGCGCCAGAGAGAAGGAGAGGTGGGAGGGAAGGAAGGAGGGAAAGAGCCTTGGTGCTGCCAGGTGGCAGGAGGGGCCTGAGCCGCCAGCGCAGCTTTGGGGTTCTCTCGCTTTCCTTCCCGCCCCCAATGTAGAGTTGGAAGAGAGCAAGAGGCTGGCAGACCGTTTTTGCACTGAGCTCCGGGGAGGTTGCCTGGCTGGTCCAGCCTACGAGGAAGGGACTCTCCAAGCGGTAGGGCCAGAGGAGAAAGACAGCCAGAAACCAGTTTGGGACTTATCTGTGAAATGAGAAGAGGTGTTGAGCCCAGGCCCTCTCATGAGGAGCGGGGAGGGGGAAGGCATGAGTTTCAGGTGCCACAGCAGTTAGAAAGCATGGACGTTCCAGTTGTTGTTGAGGCTAGTCCCGACCTTGAGGAGAGTGAGCTTGCCGCCCCGTCAGTTCCCACGGATAGCCCTGCCCTCCGAGGAGACAGCCCTCAGCCTCCAAGCACACCCCCGGGACCGTTAAGGGATGCTCCTGAAAAAGCAGTAACTCCTCCTTCAACAAGCAGGGTCCTAGAGACGCCCAACGCTTTCCCGCCTGCTGCTCCCCAACCTGCCGATAAGGAACCTGTTCTGTCCAATGAGGTTTTGGATGTTCGCCCCCCTTCACCACACACACAACGTCTGGAGAAGCGGATGGGACAGAGGGCATGTGTGCGCGTGAGTGAGAGGTTACGCTTGAAGACCTTCCCTATTTAAGTCTGCCGCATTCAGAATTGGGCACTGAATCAACTCCTTCCACACATTGCAGAGCATGTCTAGAGTGTAGTTAGGAAATTGTAGTGAGTTAGCATAGGGTTTCCTATGAGGCGTGCTGCCTTTGATGTATCGATTACTTTAATAAAACAAGAATTGATTGCACCCTTGTCTCAGCCTCGTGAATCCCACTCTGAAACTCTGGAATTCCATTCCTGAAACTTCTGACAAATCTCGCAATGGCAGTATTGACAGTATTTTCATCAACATATTCATGTGAGCCATTGTTTTCAGTGATGAACTTTGTCAAGTCTAATTATAGGAGTAGACTTACTGATGAAACTAGTGCTGCATGCATAGCCCTCAAAACAACCAAATACAAGCCTGATATAATATATCTGCCATTGTTGGTGCAGCAGCAAAAGTCTCACTGAGAGTACAATATGCTTATTTTCCTTTCCTTGATTTTTTATTGTTTTATATAATATGAATTTCATGTTCACATTTCTTATGTTGCTTATAAGGTACAGTAACAATACTATTTATAAATGATGTTATTTTTCAATTGTCTTTTTAAAAACATTGATAATAATTTTTTGAACAGGCTTTCTAAAATGCTTTCATTTATTTCAATCTCTCTCTGTTATACTTTTGTTAATTGTAAAACAATGAATACACAATGAATAAGCAACAGGACTCCTCCTTTTTCCTTAAAAAGGTCCATTATTATTGTTACTAATTCATTAATTTTACTTCTTGTGAATTACTAGTTATTAATAACATGTAATTCCTAAAGCTGTTCCATTTTAAACAATTCATAAGCGTTATTGGTTGCCTAAACAGACTTCTTTAAGAATGCTTTCAAGCATTTTGTTCTTTCTCCATAATTTTTTTTGTAAAATACAAATATAATAATAATAATAAATGACAATCTGCTGCTCAAAATTACCATGGGCATGCGAGATAATTTTTTAGAATATTATCGCCAATTTGGGCACACGCTCTCAAAAAGGTTCACTACCCCTGATCTAGAAGAAATCCAGGGCTCTGAATCTGCTGTGATGAAATCAACAGTGCTCTACCAAAAGGGTATAGCAAGTCCCCCAGAAACACTGGAATTGCCTCCAGCATCCTTTGTTGGAGGTGAGGAACCTCTGGCCCATGGACTAAACTTGACCCATCAGGCCTCCTCATTTGGCCAACCAGGCAATTTTAGGAATGCCATGCCCACCCACGTCATACATACATCAGGTGTAGGGAGGGTAAGGGTGGGGCTTCGTAAGAATTATCAGGAGCTTAAAGTGATGTGCAGGTGGGAGCACACCTTGCTTAAGGAGGGGAAGTAGTTTCCATGCAATGGAAACTGCTTCTTTCTTTTGGCACTGCTCTTTGAACCTCTAAAATCAGAGGTTCAGATAGCACCATCGGATTGTTTGGAAAAGTGCTTTTAAACAGCCCCATGCTGCACTTTGCTGTACCAACAATCAGGGCTTCAAAGCGCAGCATCACCTGATGTCATAGCGACATCAGGTGATCAATAGGTGGGCAGGGGCGCCTACCTGTGAAATTTGATCCACCAGGAGTAAGGAGATTAAGATCTGGCCCACCGGCCAGAAAAGGTTCCCCACCCTGCTCTATGTCTTTGCTAGCATCAATTTCAGTTTGTTTAACTTTAAATTTGTCCCCAGCTTCCACGCATGGTTTAGGGTTAAGACAACCACACCTAGAAATATGAGGGGTACCACAGATCAAATCCCATGGTGCTGAACTAACCTCCCCAATCTAATATTACTAGGTGAAGCACAGTATTTATTTGGAGGGACATCATAAAGCTATCACAGTGGCATTTCTGAACCTATGTTTATCGTTTAAAATTACGTAGAAGTTGTAATCTGATTGAATTGTCGAATACACTTTGTATCTTATCAGTAAAACAAAAAAGTCAGCCGTCAACTCATCCTTTCATTTCAAGTCCCCCAATTCTTACCTATTCCACTGTCATCGAGTCTCATGTAGCCTTCTGCTAGTGAACTAAAGCCAGTTAGTCCTCCCATAGCAGCATAAGGGACATCATGTCCCACTGGTTTTCCTTGGGCTAAGCGTTCCTCTTTTGTTTCCACTACTGTTTCATGGGCATATGTTGGCTGGCCACATCCACATGTAAAGCAACTGTGAAACCCTGAACATTTGGAACCTAATTCAAAACGTTTTAAGAGAGAATCAGACAGAACATTCCCTGCCGACAGCCTTGACTGCACAAACAATTGCTGCAGCTGGAAACAGCTGCTTAATATGATGCATAACTGCTTTCTTTGAGGTTAGGATAGACATGGTATAAAGATATATAAGATGCACAATATTGTGGGATCATAAATACTATTCATTCTACCAGTAAAAATGGTATTTAAACAATTTGCAGATGAGCTCTACTTCTACAGAAAGCTGTCAGATGGTAGAAACAAGTGTCTCTGACACAAGCTTTAAAAATCCAATATTTAGACTCCCAGATCTGGAAGCAGTATAAATCAGGAAGTCACGTAATTATGCAAATTAACCAAATTTGAAATGTTTATACTGAATGTTGAGTATAAATGTTGAATATCATTAATTTTAGTTAGAACTCCATCATGCCCACATCTACAAATATGCAGTTATATTATCACACAATGCCTAAGGAGGCATATCTATGTAATGGAAAGCTGCAATACTTAAAATACAGCATGTTTGTTTATCCAAATCTCACTTACATGTGTTACATGGAAACCCAGGTACTGCACTGTGTTGATCAGCAAAGTGCTTACATCTACAACGGATGGGCTGAGTACCGTTAAGAGGAACAAAGCTATAAGTTTTGCACGGGCATCGGCTCACCCTACAAGGTAGAGAAATAGGACGTTCTTTTGGAATCTCTTCAAAGTCTGTTTCGTGTTGTTTATACCTGGAAAAAGTAAAAAAGAAATGTAGACATGCTGTTCAGTTACCATTTACTTTTTTTGGCTGACTCTAGTAGCCAACCATTGTTAAATAATTAATTATTTCATTTACATACCACCTTTCCTCCAAGGAACTCAATGTGGTGTACATGGCCATTTCTTTCTCACAACAGGTAGGTTGGGGTAAGTTAGGATGAGAGACAGTGATGGCCCAAGGTCACTCAGTGAGCTTCACGGCTGAATGGAGATTCAAACCCTGGTTACCCAGGTCATAGTTCAACACTCTAACCATTACACCAGAGGTTGCCACCATACCAACTCAGCCCCCCTCTTTAATCCTCTGGCAGATAGAGAGGCTTTCTAGTAGGGAGGCTTTTACTGTATGCCAGTCTTATTGAGATTCTTGCTGCTTTGGGGCATCTTTAAAGCCATGATTCAAAAAAATCTGAGCATTAGCATGCATTATCTGCATGTGTCAGGGGAGAAGTGAAGGTGCAACGCTAAGCCACGGTCAACATTAACTAAGGTTTATAAACCAACAACAAACCTTGACTTACAAGCGTGGTTTGTTTGTGGTTAATAAAGCCACTGGGCTGGGTTTAGACATTCAGGTTAAACTGTGGTTTAGTAAATCATGGTCTACAGCCAAGGGGTTCTCAAACTGTGATCCATGAGCTTCATTCAGGTGGTCCACTGAATGTCTGTAAAAATAGTTAAAATACAGCATCTAGCACAGTACATTACAGGCAAAAAATCATTAAGTGGTCTGCCAAGACCCTCAGTAATTTTCTAGTGGTCTGGGGTGAAAAAACATTAGGAACCCTTGCTACAGACCATGGCTTAGCATTACATGTAAACTAGGCCATAGAGTCTGGGAAGCAGGGGGAAAGGGAAGACATCTCTCACTTTGTGCTGGGCATCCAGTTGCCAGTAAGAGATTTAGGCGAAGAAGTGTCAAAGTACCAATAAAAGTATTACTTTTCAATGTCATCCCAAAATAGTTGAAAAACCCCTTTATTTTCTATTTATGATGAATTTATAATTTATACGGAATATTAATAATTTTCCAGGTTTCAGAAATGCTTTCTAACACTTACCAAGCCACAGACGCTCAAGCTAACTGCACCATCTTGGAACAGAAATGCTTGTTGAAAGGAAAATGCCTGTGAAGAACACAGAATGCCTCACCTGTGAGTACAAAAACATGGGGTTTCGGGACCCACAAGTTTGCAGTCCATACCAGTTGGTGATCTCCAGCTCACATATAATCTGTTTTGTAACCGTATTGGTAACACTTTTTTCTTATACTGTTCATATTCTTCAGGGGTAAAGAGTTTTCCCCCATCATCTTCACCTACAATTCTACAAAAACACATTTATTCCTGTAATACTTGCCAGTGAATTTTTAATTAAAATGGAAGGCAAACGTCAACATTTTGATAACACAGAAAAAGTAAAGTAGTTGAAATAGCCAGAGCTTGGGAGAAGGGAAAAAATGATGAGACAATCTTGGAGCAAAGTTTGGATTTGAAAATATTTGGAATTTTCTTCAAATTCTGCACATACTTATGGTGTAACATCTAAATAGCGCTTTGATCCTCAGCATAATTTATGGAACATTTAATTCCGTCTAACCGGAGGAAGTAGTTAAGGGCTTCAATCTAAAGTCTATAAATCATAAAAGATGTATTTATATGACCTCATATCCTATGCTTCTGTTACAGTACCTAGTCATCTCCACACTTAAACTAACAAAAATATATTCACTAATAGGCAAAAAACCTTGTGGTTTAACAACGTATATATAGCCAACAGATATTTCTATCAAACTTTAAAAAGCAGGGAAATTGGGTAGCTATAGTGAATCCACTTCCTGTGTTCTGCAGAACAGCCAGTGCCATTATTCCACAATTGTTTTTGGAGCTTTTTTTTTAGTGTTGCAAAGTGTTGCTGTATTTCACATATTCACAGAAAGAGAATAAAAAGAGAATGATTTCCTATAGGAAACTTTACTAAAATTGCAAAGTAAATCAAACATATTTACTATCTGAACTATATCAACTGTTTTAATATTGTTGCTTCCTCCCTGCTAAAACAAGATCAGCACAGTACATGTCTTGTTTCTATTATTTAGGCTGATTGCAGGTGTTGTCACCACTCACCATATGCTCAGAGGCACGTTACCAAATTCTTCCAAGCTACACAGGAAGTGGATTGGACTGTGAAAGACCAACCCAAATTCTGTTTGCATTTTGACACATTTGTAGGGCAGTCCAATATCTCAGAGAGGAGGACAGGTCTCCTGTTCCCCTGTTGCATTCACTATAGCTGCCCAATTCCCCTGCTTTTTAAAGTTTGATAGAAATATCTGTTGGCTATAGGTACATCCTTAAATCTCAAGGGGTTTTTTGCCCATTAGTGAATTTCTCTGCTTTTTAATTCAGGAGGTAAGAAATGGGATCCTGTGCAAGTCTGCTGAGAATCGATTGATCATTTGCATGCTTATTGAGTTCAATGGGATTTACTCCCCTGCAATCATGCTTAGGATAGGTAAAACTGACCATGGGGAGGGAGGAAGAAGGAAGAGGACAGGGGAGGAAGAAAGGAGGACGAAGGGAGAGGAGAGGGGAAGGAGGGGAAAGGCAGGTCTGATCATTTGCATGCTTATTGAGTTTGGTGGGATTTACTCCTGTACAATCATGACTAGGATGGGGGAGGAGGGGGGGAGAGTACAGGGAAGGAGGAGTGGAGGAGAGGGGAGCAGAAGGAGGGGGAAGGGAAAGGAGAGGATTGGAAAGGGAGGAGGAAGGAGGGGACTGGAAGGGGAAGGAGGGAGGGGTGAAGGAAAGGGGAGGGAAGGGGTAAAAAGGAGGCGATGGGAGGATAGAGGAGGGGAGGGCAGGTTTGATCATTTGCATGCTTATTGAGTTCAGTGGGATTTACTCCCGTGCAATCATGCTTGAAAATGAAATGGACTGCCTTCAAGTTAATTCCAATTTATGGCAACCCTATGAATAGAGTTTTCATGGTAAGCGGTATTCTGAGGTGGTTTACCATTGCCTTCCTCTGAGGCTGAGAGGCAATGACTGGCCCAAGGTCACCCTTGAGCTTCATGGCTGTGAGGGGAGTTGAACCCTGGTCTCCCAGGTCGTAGTCCTAGGATAGGTAAAACTGACAAAGGGGGAGGGTGGAAGAGAAGGGAAGGAGGGGATTGGAGGAGATGGGGAGGAGAAGGGAGGGTGAAGGAAGGGGGAGGGGACAAGAGGGAGTAAGAGGGGAGAGCAGTTTTGATCATCATGCTTGAGTTCAATGGGATTTACTCCTGTGCAACCATGCTTAGGATAGGTGAAACTGACCTGGATGAGGGTCAGGGAGGGAAAGAGGAAGACTGAATGGGAGGGGGAGGGAGGGGGATTGGATTGGATGGGTGGGCACTCGGCAGAAGGCAAGCCCTTCCTTTCCAAAAGGAAAACATTGTGAACAGTATCATTGGTTTTCAGCATTTCCCTCAGCTTTTTATTCTACAGCAGGTACATGTAGTCTCCCACTCAAATTTAAAGCTGTCCCTGGCCACATCCACATCAGACCATTATTTCACTTTAGATGGTCATGGCTTCTCCCAAAGAATCCTGGGAAGTGTAGTTAGTGAAGGGTGCTGAGAGTTGCTAGGAGATGCCCTGTTCCCCTCACAGAGCTTCAGTCAGAGCGGCTGTCTGTTAAACCACTCTGGCCACTGGAGCTCTGTCAGGGGAATAGGAGTCTCCTCTCAGCACCCTTCACAAACTACACTTCCCAAGATTCTTTGGGGGAAGCCATGACTGTTTAAAGTGGAATAAAGGTCTGGTGTGCATGTGGCCTTGATTAGGCAAACCCAGCATGTGTGAGTCTGGCTTTTAGAACATGTGACAGTTGGTTCTTACTGAGCATACTAGGCCTTATTATTGAGTTCAGTGCTAAATTTCTTAATTAAAAATCAGCCAGGAATTTTTTAACTTTTAAACTGCAGAAGATGAAAGTCAGCGTATGGGGCAAGGTCAGTAATAGGATTACAGGTACTCTGTGAACATGGCTGATCTTTAATGAATTTCAACATATTATGAGAACTCTGACAGAATAAAGTCCAAAAGGGATTCTGGTTTTTCTCTCTCTTTTTACACTTTGAACTCTTGATTCTCTCTGACTGTTTTGTATATCGCCATGAAAACTTGGAGGGTTGTTAAGCAAGCATTTCTGAGTTCAGGACTATAAGTTTTGAAAGGTTTTGTTTTGAAATGAGATTATGGAAAGCATCAGAATGGCATGGGGCGCATTTTCAATTTAACATTGTGGAATGCGAAAAATCCATGCTGACTAAAGTATACAGCCAATCTTGTGGCTGTATAATAACCTAATTCAACACTGCAAAGAAGTAATAATTAGCTATCTTTATATTCTGTTTGATTAAATATTCTTATCAAGCTCATCCTCTTATTATCAGAGGCAGGTCCTATTAAAGACATCTACCTTATTAAAACAAGACTAGTGCCCACCAGCAGTTCTCTGTGTGTTCTGCCATTGCTCACTGCAAGGAGATGCACTGTTTCCACTGCATCATGTGAACTCATTGTTTTATTTCTTTGGCAGTATAAAAGTATGCTCCTTTTAAAAGAGACAACTGCTTTATGCAACTATTATGGACGTAAAATCACACATCCTGGCTCTAAGAACCAATACAGGGCATGGGATTTTGTGTTTTTATTATTATTATTATTATTATTATGAAGAAGAACATAAGAACAGTTCTGCTGGTAGACCAAAGGTGCTGAACCGAATACAAGCAGGCCCTGAGTGCAATACAGTACCACTCTTTCCCACTTGTGATTCCCAGCAACTGGCATTCAGAGGCATACTGCCTCTGGCAGTGGAGATAAAACATGCATGTATTTATTTACTTCATTTATAACCCGTCTTTCCTCTGCAGAGCTGAAGGCAGTATACACTTTCAATAAAGCCATGGGAGAGCCCCTGCTTTGATCTGTGTAGTGGTTTGTGTCGGCCTGAGACCTGGAAGACACAGGTTCAAACCGTGGGCTCAGCTTTTAAGCTCACTGGATGACCTTAGCCCAGTCTCTCTCCCCCACCCTAACCTATCTAGAGATGTAAAAGTTCTGGAAATTTTGAAGCCATGGAAAAAACTGTTTTCCCCCGTTTTTTTGGGAAAAAATGATTTTTTCAGAAAAATTGATACAATGCAATATTAGCACTTTTTACAGATTGAAAGTCACTTTGTTACTTCAGGAACATCAAATGTAATTATGTACAAGTTGGTTTGGCATAAAATTATCACATTTGGTATATTAAAAGTACATTTTATTCAAACAACTATTACAAATTGAATTTACTTTTTAAATTTTTTACTTTTTTTGTAACAAATGGAGCTATAAGCTCCTGAACTGTAAGGAACACCTGAACTATAAGGAACCTCTTTCATTTTTCCAGTTTATGAGGAGCAGGCAATTAAAAAAACAAAAGAAACCATCAACATTAATAACAAAGAAAATTATGTCTCTGCTAGTCCTCCACAATGTCAAGCAGACATAAAGCATCCATTCCCATAGAAAGAACTGAGAAAAAGGAGGGACCAAATTCAATGAAACATTTGATTCGTGCTAGAATAAAATGTTCCATTATTCTTTTAATTTTTCCCATTTTGGGGGGGGGGGAAACCAAAAAAGGCTTCCAAAAAAGGCAGGGGGAACTGTTTTTTCCGGGCCTTCACATCTCTAAACCAATCTTACAGGAATGTTGTGTGGATAACATTGCAGGGTGCAATAATTATGCAGGCTACCTTGCAATCCTTGGAGGAAGGATGGGGTATACATAATAAATAAAATTAGAGCCGCAGGACAGAGCCATTTTCTCAATATAAACAAAACTGTTATTAGCTCTATTAGCAGAAAAATACAGGTATGCGGTCATTTTAAAATATGGCTGCCAGAGACATAAACCTGTCTAGAGAGTGTTACTGCACAGCAGGAAAACTTAAACAGGTATAACTTTTCTCATTGTAACATCTCTACAATCCTACTGCATAGATTGTACCAACTGAATTTTACTGCCAGACATAATAAAAGCACAAAGGGGAAACTTGTAAGCACACTTTAGTCTATAAATGATTTAGAACACGTATGGGACCGCCTGTGGCTCTCTGAGTGTTGGAGTACAAGTGCCATCATCCCTGACCATTGCCTATGCAGGCTGGGGCTGATAAAAGTTGGGAGTCCCAAAACCAGCTGCTATTTTAGAGGCACGCTTTTATGGCTATTTATTTGCAGATTTATAAACTGCTTCACAACAAAAAGTTACCAAAGATTTGTACAATAAAATATAAACGATTACAAACACGGTGACCTAAAGAAAATGAAACGAGTTCTACAGCTAAATAATTATACAGTTATTATGCCTTTAAATGGCTGGGGTTCACTTCAGGGAAAGCCTTACAGATATCTTCAGTGGCCTCCTATATCGCAAAACACTAGATTTTTGTCCGATTTCAGTCGGAACTGATTACAGAGGGCTGGATCTGCAATACTAATCGCCCGGTTTCTAGTTCATAGCCAGCGCACCTTTAGGGCGTACGTAGTGATGCCAATTCTGAGGAACACATGTATCTCGGCAAGAATGTATGGGGCGAGGCGGCCCCTCAGGTTACTCAGGTGGGAGGCAAATGCCCTTTATGCATGCTTAGGGGCCCCTAGGTTGCTCAAAGGCTGCGTTTTGGCTTTCCAAACATAAAACCTGAAGACTGGTGAGCTCCGGCAAAAAACTGCAGAGGCAGAAACAAGAGAAGCCTCCGCAGCCAACTATCTATTCCAGGGCACAGCAAACGGTGGCCTTCCAGTCCCCTCCTTCCTTTAATAGTAAGCCGGCCCGGCCTTACCCTCCCCCTCACCTCTTGTATTCCAGGTACTCGTCTATGGCTGCGGCGGCCCCCGGCTGTAACGTCAACCGCTCCATAGCCAGGGCGGGGCTGCTGGAGGTGCCCACGCACACCTTCTAAACTGCTGGCCTGCAGTTAAGAGTAAACGTTTCATAGCCTGATTTCCCTATGAAAAAGAGCCACGCACGCGGCGAGTACTGGAAGGCCTCTCGGGAGACAAAGAGGCGGCCCTTCCCTTTTTTTCGCCCGCCTGGAGGAGCGAGGAGGTAGCTATTTCACCAACCCTCGTCGCTTGTTGGGACTCGGCGGTTGCTGGGAAGCGACGGTTCTGAACGCGCCCTTTCAGTGCCAGCTTTCGTTTTTGCTCGGGGGAGGGGGGCGAGCCATTATGAAGCTGAATAGTTTCTCCTCAGAAGTTGAAACACAAAACACACACACCGTTTTCACAACTTTTCCTACTCGCAGCGTGAACACTTTAAAAGTATTCCGTGCCTTTGATTATTATTACTAACCCACCCTTCACCCAGAGGTCCCAGGCTGGGTTACACCGATTTTAAAACACATAATTAAAACAGTTAAAAACGACATCACAGAACATAGGGTGGGACCTATGAATGAATATACGTCTCAGGTGTCAAAGGCCAGAGTAAAGAGGTGCGTCTTCAGCATTCACCTGCCAGAAGCACCTTAGTGGGGAGAGTGCTACAGCTTAGGGGCTGCCACTGAGAATGTCCTTGGGCCACCATCCCCTGAGCTTCCAAGGGTGGTGGAACTACCAGAAGAGACCCTCATAGAACAGTAAAACTCTTGGACTTGAGAAAAGCAGTATGATCACAGCACGTTGCCCACCTACTCATGATTTTTTGGGACCCCAGTGATCTGGCACCATCCCCAACCTCACAGCCTCTGTGCACCCCATGTAGCTGCTACCTTCTCTGCTCAAAAACAGCCCTATAGCCTAAGGAAGCCTGTAGTCATTTTGTGAGAGACAAATGAAGAGGTGGAGAGTGCTGAATATGGAAACAGTCCTTGTCACTGCTGCCTCCATCAATCTAGGGTGGGCAGCCATCACCAAAAATACTACACAGATTTGCATATGCTAATTTATAGAATTAATTACTATAAAAAAATACATTTCACTGCAGTGGGGAAGACTGACCAGGTGACTTGTCACTCTGCTGTTCAGGCGCTAACTGCTGATGGGTAACTTCAAGGTTCCTGCTGTTTCTTGTATCCTTATGATTTGTTACCTTTAAACTGGACTTGGACGCTTTCTTTGTGAAATAGAACACATGGCCATACTGCATCAATCTCCTTTAGATGCTTCCATGCAGCAAGAAATATTCTTAATAAAGAGTTGCCACCCTTTTTCTGACAGGGCTCCTACACCTAACTTCCAACTGTTATTACTGTTTATTTTCAGCATTTATACCCGCCCTTTAGCCTGGGTGTGGGGAACCTTTGGTACTCCAGATGTTGCTGAAATATAACTTCTATCAGACCCAACAAGCTCACAATCTAGAAAGACATGAGAAGAGAAAAGGTATAGAAGGAAAAGCAAGCTCAAGCACAAGTTCTTAAAGTTACAGTCCATGATACTGGTGGTTCTGGCTATCTTGCCCTTGGCAAAGAGCAATCCCTCCCTTGAAGGATTCTCCCCCCCCATCAGATCTAGGAGCAGAGCTGGTGACAACATCCAGGCCAGTAAGACAGGACAGCTCTGCCTGCCAGAGTTCTTTCCTCAGACTATCAACATGTCGCTTAATCCATCTTGATTCAAATCTATTAGGTCCAGTAATTTCAATAGCCATTCCTCCATTATCTATATTAATTCCATCTTCCATCTTCAATAATCCTGTTAAATCCAGTAATTTCAGTAGCCATTCTTCCATTATCAGTATCCCATAATAATCTTGTTGTCATAGCCATAATCCAAATAAACATATCGATTAATCCATCTCGTCGAATCTATTAGGTCCAATAATTTCCATAACCATTCTTCCATTATCAATATTAATTCCATCTTCCATCTTCAATAGTCCTGTTAAATCCAGTGGTTTCAGTATCCACTCATCCATTATCAGTATCTCATGATGATCTTGCTGTCATAGCCATAGTCATATAACAAGAGTCTGATGGGAATTTCCCCCTTCACAAATATGTCCTTGCCATCAATTCTAAATATGTTGCTGAAATATTGTTGTAAAGTCACTTCTCTGCTCTTCTTTTTTACAAAATGCACTGGCTCATCTCTTAAGAGTTTTTCCATTGTCACATATTTGTAATTAATTCCATAGATTTTTTCTATGTCAAGCTCCATCACATCATTCCAGTCAACAAAATTTTCCAAGACGTTGATAACTTTATCACTAATATCTTCATTAGTTTCTTCAGAGACAACGTTGAATTCCAAACAGTAAACTTTATTTCTAACATCCGTAAACTCCAGATCTTTTTCCAATTCCTCATTTGTTCCAGTCTCCATGGCTTGTATCTTCCCTTTAATTTTTCTTTTCTCATCTCTAATCCCATCAAAATCCTCTTTCACAGATTCCCCTATTTTTTTAAACTCCTGCATCATTTTGCTAAGTTCAATTTTCATCTCCTGTCTGCCCTGTCTCAGGGTTTGTTTCATTATCTCAATCTCACTCATTATTTTCTGAAACATAATTTCTTCCATGGTCTCAGTCACTTTCCTGGTTGTCATTCTTAAAACCACAAAAACAAAAAATTATTTCAGCCACAATTGGGTTAATGTTTCAGGCTTACAGACATCAATACAGCCTGTCTTATCTCTTATATATTCAGGAAAACAAAACAAGTTTAGTTCCCAGCTTCAAGCAGTTAGTGGTGTCGTGAGTAAGCAGATTCGTCAAAATGAAATAGACCAAAAAAAAAAAAAATAGTTCCAGACATGATACTCCAAAGTTCATAAATCAAATTTGTTTATTTTTTTTCCCTACTCGAAATAAAAATCCCTCTTCCATTAATATCTTTAGAATGCACTTCCAGGCCCGCTTTTTGCAATAAAAACAAAGATAAGCTTTTTTCGATTTCTTTCCTCCTTAGTTTCGTGAGTGAAAGAGAAATTTTTTAACTCACCCAGTTCCTTATAGCTGATTCATTGACAAATCTCTTTTTGGTGCAACAATTTAAACCAAGTAAATAAAAATGGAAAGAAGGATGCTTGCCTGTTAGTTCGTTTTTCTTTGAAGAAAAGATAAACGTGTCGCTTAATCAGCAAGAGCTTTGATGGAAGTCCGTCCGGCATTCGCTGGCTGAACTTTCTCTCATAAATTAATGAAATCCAGTCCTCCCAACAAAAACAGGCTTTGTGGTTAATCTCACGTTTCTCCCTGACCAGGAGAAAATCTTAACCAGTCAAAAAAAAAAAAACATTCTGACTGATTAAAGCTGAAAAAACTTCATTTAAGACAAGAGCTTGTCTCAGAGGCAGCACAGGCGAATCACCCTTCCCGGAAGTCTCCGCGGTGAGACCACTCCTGAAAAAACCTTCCTTGGACCCAGAGGACTTTAACAACTATAGACCAGTGGCAAATGTTCCATTCTTGGGCAAGGTCTTGGAACGAGTGGTTGCTGACCAGCTCCAGGCGCTATTGGATGAAACCGATTATCTAGATCCATTTCAGTCGGGTTTCAGACCTGGTTTTGGCACTGAGACGGCCTTGGTCGCCCTGTGTGATGACCTATATCGGGAGAGAGACAGAGGGAGTGTAACTCTGTTGATTCTCCTTGATCTCTCAGCGGCTTTTGATACCATCGACCATGGTATCCTTCTGGAGAGACTTGCGGAGTTGGGTGTTGGAGGCACTGCTTGGCAGTGGTTCCGCTCCTACTTGGCGGGCCGTCTCCAGAAGATAATACTTGGGGAACACTGCTCGACCCCGTGGGTTCTCCAATATGGGGTCCTGCAGGGTTCGGTCTTGTCTCCCATGCTTTTTAATATCTATATGAAGCCGTTGGGTGCAGTCATCTGGAGTTTTGGAGTGCGTTGTCATCAGTATGCTGATGACACACAGCTCTACTTCTCCTTTTCATCTTCTTCAGGTGAGGCGGTCGATGTGCTGAACCGTTGTCTGGACGCGACAATGGACTGGATGAGAACTAACAAACTGAGACTCAATCCTGATAAGACTGAGATGCTGCTGCTGGATGGTTTCTCTGGTCAGATGGTGCATCTGGACGGGGTTACACTCCCCCTAAAGGATCAGGTTCGTAGTTTGGGAGTCGTTTTAGACTCTTCCCTATCACTCGAGGCCCATGTAGCCTCGGTGGCACGGAATGCGTTCTACCAACTTCGGTTGGTAGCCCAGCTACGTCCCTATCTGAGTAAGGAGGACCTTACATCAGTGGTTCATGCTCTGGTAACCTCACGTCTGGACTACTGCAACGCGCTCTACGTAGGGCTACCTCTGAAGACGGTTCGGAAGCTACAGCTAGTGCAAAATACAGCGGCCAGACTGCTAACAAGAATTAAGCGGTCTGAGCATATAACACCTGTTCTGGCTCGCCTGCACTGGCTTCCAATATGCTACCGGGCCAGATTCAAAGTGTTGGTATTAACCTATAAAGCCTTATACGGCACGGGACCACGATACCTGCAGGAACGCCTCTCCCGTTATGAACCGGCTCGTACACTACGGTCTACTACGAAGGCCCTCCTCCGGGTCCCGACCCATAGGGAGGCCCAGAGGGTAGTAACAAGATCTAGGGCCTTCTCAGTGGTGGCCCCCGAATTGTGGAATAGTCTCCCCGAGGAGGTACGCCTGGCGCCGACACTATTATCTTTTCGGCGCCAGGTTAAAACCTTTCTCTTCTCTGAGGCATTTTAATCTAAGTTATTTATGTAAATGTTGTAATTGGTATTTTAGATGATGTACTTTTATATTTGTTATATTGATCTTGTAATTTTATTATTGTATATGTTTCTATGTTTGCCGCCCAGAGAGCTGCTTGCTAGTCGGGCGGGATATAAGCTGAATAAAATAAAAAATAAATAAATAAATTGATGGCAATTAACATTCTCACAGGAGGGGGCTTGATATAACCCCCCTTCCTTGCCACTGTCAATGATGGGTCTGGCTGACTTACCCTCCCTGGAAGCATTGTTCACCCCAGAACAGATCCAGGAGAAGAGCTGTCCAGGCCAGCAGAGGGTAGCTCCTGAGACACAGTTCTTCCTTCAGACCACTGACTTGATGGCAGTTGCTGCACAAGTAAATTTTTAACTAGGGAAGTTTCCCTCCAATCACTGCACCTCCAGAGCAGGGAAAGTAGCATTTGCTTAATTTCATTCACTTGTTCCAAAGTATACTTTAAGATAAAAATTGCTGTTACTAGCTGTGAGGACAGCAAGCTGCTTATCAGTCTGAGGCTTTGGACACACTTGCTTCAAAAACAGTGAGAATGGTTTTTCTGGCTGCATTTCAAAACAACTCTGCCTTCAGCTGGACACATCTCCCTTCCCCACTGCAAACCTCGGACCTTTCAGGACTGCCCACAGCAAAGTGTTGGGCCAATCACTGTCTCTGCCTGACCCTAAAGCAAAGCGTTTCCATTGGCCACACCTGGAAGGGCAACGTGTTGATCTACCAATCAGTTGTTAAATTCCGTCTGAAGCTCCCAATTTTTTTTAAAAATGCACATCAGTAGTCAGCAATTAGATTCGTCTGGCAGTGAATCTAGGGCAGGACAGAAGAGAATGGTGAGGGACCAACTGCTCTCTTACAACACACACACGTTGCAAGCAGCACACTCATGTGCCAACTGTCCAACTTCTGAGAAACCAGTCAGTGTCTTCTTGAATAAAAATTATTAATCTTCAATGCCTTTTTATATAGTAAAACTAGTATTTGAAAAATAGCTGACATCTAGTAGTGCCTTATTATATATGTTGGGACTATAAACATTTTTGCTCTTTATTATTTTCATATTTCAGCTTTTGTAGTAAGCTCCTCTATACAATCTCTTATTACAGTATTGCCAAAGAAATCAAATTAGAGAAGTAGCTGGTCTCCTCAGAAGGAAGAATTACTGTGGGGAAAATCATCTTTTAAAAAAGTATTTAGAGTTCTCTTAACTTACAGCGCAGCCAGGTTTTCCTCCCTCTCTCATAGTATTAGAGCCTGGTGTCATCCAATTAAGTTAAATGTTTAAAGTTGTCCCCTCCCCACCGTAGGACCAATGGACAACATCCTGCCCTGTGGCTGGGGGAGGGGTTTTATTTTTATCTGCTAGTGAATGGGTGAGAGAACTGTAAAATTGTAAACCACCTGGAATACCTTAGCAAAAAAGCAGTATATAAATCTAATAAATAAATAAATAAATGTTGGAAGATTCAGGACACACAAAAGAAAGTACTTCTTCATCCAGGGCATAGTTAAACTATGGAATAAGTCCCACAAAATATAGCGATGGCCACCAACTTAGATTGCTTTATAAAGGAATTAGACAGATTTACTGAGGACAAGGTTGTCAATGGCTAACAGCTATGATGGCTATGATTTACCTTGACTGTCAGAGGCAACATGCCTCTGTATACCAGTTGCTGGGAATCATAATTGAGGAGAGTGCTATTGCACTCAGATTCTGTTTGCAGGCTTTACACAGGCATCTGGTTGAGCACTGCAAGAACAAGATGCTTGACTAGATGGGCATTTGGCCTGATCCATAAGGTCTGTTCTTATATATTATTAGTAGAAGACACCACACAGCAAAGAAGAATTCTGTATCAAACTTTCAGAGGAGGAGGAATGGGCAGACTCATTACATAACAAAATGGAGCCCCAGTCTGTAAGAGCTGTATCATACATAGTAAGACAAAAGTAAAAAGATTTGGACCACAGTTCTGAGGCCAAATAAATATCTCTGCAGATGTAAGCCAAGGATTCACACAATGGTAGCCTCCAGTATATTCCCTCATCTTTGCATCATGGGACACACTTTGGCTTGTGAAAATGGACTTTGAATCAAGTCCCACCTATGCTTATTGACTAAAAAACTTTCAGGAGGCTTAGAAGTATATGTGATTAGGAATGTAACTTTGTAACAATCATAGAGATGTCTACTCAGAACCCAGCCCCATTGAATTCAACAGGGTTCATTCCCAAGTCTGACTGAACTCTAAGAGCTTCTGTTGGAGTACAAATGGAATTGTGCTATTAGTGTTTAACTTACCAAGTCTAGCCTATGACATTTAAGATTTAAAACATTTGGAAAGCAGCTACGGATTTTCTTCTCATGAAAAAACACATGTATACTCGCTCAAAGAATAAGAATTGACTGGACACTCAAAATGTTTGCCCATATATTTCACTTTATTTTTTTAATCTATTCAGATACTATAGTCATCTGCAGGGATAATCATTTGGGACAGTATATCATCTAGCACTGCAAATCTTGCTTTCTCTTTAAATAAAAGTTCTTTTTAAAAAACTACACAGCATCTTTTAAGCAAAAAATACTAAAACAAACCCTTTAGAAATTCTTCCATACAGATGCAAAAACTCAGACTGGCACTTAATTTTTTAAATATATGATACAGAAAGCACACTATGTAATGTAGTGTATCCTTGCTGCAAGTTCTGTGCTGTAAGGCTAACATGGATATAAGGCAGCGTTCACCTTTGCTCCCACTTGATTTCAAGTCCATCACAGAAATGCTTGGGTGCAAATCCACCAAGCGTTACTAGTGCTTTACAATGACCACTCATTTCTCAAGACAACTGCACAGCAGCAGTGCCTAATAGACTGCACATCTCTAGTACATCTCTTCAGTAAGCATAAAAGTGCCTTGCTTCCCTTCATCTAAGTTCAGCCTATCTTTGTTTTGTTTAAAAAGGGTAACTTAAGAGATAGTGCCACATTCATAATAGGCTGCAAGATACTCAAATATTCACCAAAACAAGCAATGAACAAAAAGCTACCAGTGTTCAATAACTGTTGTGTGGCTTTTGTCACTTAGGTTTTATCTTCAGCTGCTAAATACATACATTTAAATTTTTTTGAAACAGCTATGTACCATCACAGATTATCTTCGATCATCTAACTGTTCTAATTCTGTAGCAAATGTGCACTTGGACGTGTTGCCCTTTTAAAGTTTTCACAAATAATAGTATTGTTAATACATTCTCTCTAGCTATTTCACAGATAGTGCAAATAAAACACATTCTTTGGATCACCATTTTAGGATGTTATCCACATAATGATATCAATAGTAAAAAATCAATCAGCCAAAGGTGATAAAATAAACTGTACATATACATAAATTTCCAGCACTCATGTTAAAGGTATTGTCCTTCATTGCTAAAAATTAGTAAATCAGATCACAAGATTAAACTAAGTTTCCAAAGATATGTTAGATTTATATTTAAATAGATATTTAGATATTAAATTTACATCTTCTCCATAATCATATTCTCCATAATTATCATAGAATCTCACATATGGATGTACACATTACCTACTTACCATACTACGCTATGTTACCAGCATATCTTTAAATAAGATATTGTACAGCATTGCTTTATGAAAGAGCTACCTTAAAATAAAAGGTTTTAGAGCTTTATATAAAAGAAGTTGGGACTGTATGTATTCAGCATTTCCTGTTGCAATAGGATGCAGACCTCTTTGCCAACCACTGCCTTTTTCTATTGTAACAGAACCAGATTAGTAGCAGAAACAGCTACACAAAGTGATTTTGAATGCTATCTTATACTGTTTGCTGCATTGACCCGTTTGCTTGTAGTTGCTGGCATCAAGTTCCCATTTGTAGTATTTGTTGTCGAGCCATTTACAACCATGTAATCAACCTTGTTTTCCAGTTTAACCAAGCGTTGCAAGATGTCATCTAGAAGAACCGCAATTGTTCTTTTGAGATCAGCTAGAGAAAAACAAAAACAAAAGGAATCCTGTCTATTTGTACTCCACAACTGAGCTACTGATAATAAATCAGCATATGTGCACATATTCAGGTGAGAATCCATTCAGAGCAACTTGAATTGCACTGTGCCCTGAGATAGCAACAGAACAGTAGTTACCAAGGGGGTGGAGTACAAGTCCCAGCCAAATTTTTGTTTGATTGGTCCTAGATCCATCCCTTCCCAGTTGCAGGCATCAATTTGCACTGGGTAACATATTGTACATCATTGCTTTATGAAACAGCTATCTTAAAAAATTGATTTTTCATCTTAAAATAAAAGGTTTTTAAGCTATATATAAAAGAAGTTGGGACTGTATGTATTCGCCATTTCCTGATGCAATAGAATGCAGGACATTTGGGGCAAGGTGCCAGCAGTAAACTGATCATACCCAGCTCTATTTCTCTGTAACATCTGAATTGGAAGAGGTTGTGCAAATCCTGGACCGGTGCCTGGACTAGGTGGTGGGCTGGATGAGGACCAATAAACTGAGTCTGAATCCTAGCAAGATGGATGTGCTGTGGGGGGGTGGTTCCCGGGTTCAGATAATTGGTCAGTTGCATGCTTTGGATAGGGTCATACTCCCTTTGAAAGAGCAGGTCCATAGTCTGGTAGTACTCCTGGATCCATCTTTGTCACTAGAGGGCCAGGTGACCACAGTGGCTAGGAGTGCCTTTAACCATCTTTGGCTAGTAAGACAGCTGCAGCCATTTCTGGAACAGAATAACCTCACCACTGTTGTCCATGCACTGGTAACCTCCAAGCTGGATTACTGTAATGTGCTCTCTGTGGGGATGCCCTTGAGGGTGGTCCAGAAGCCACAGCTGGTGCAAAATACAGCGGCACGGCTGCTCATTGGGGGGCAAGGTATTGCCAGCATGTTATCCTGCTGCTGAAAAAATTGCACTGACTGCCCATAAGTTACTGGCCAAGTTCAAGGTTCTCGTTTTAATGTACAAACACCTATGCAGCTTGGGACCAGGATGCCTAAAAGATTGTATTTCCTTTTATATACCCAGTTAATAACTACACTCTGCAGGTGAGGGCCTCCTGCAGATACCACCTTATCAGGTTCGTTCTGCACAACATAGGAAGCAGACCTTTAGTGTTGTGGCACTGACACTTTGGAATTCCCTCCCCTTAAATATTAGACAGGAATCATCTCTGTTATCTTTTCGGTGCCCTTCTTCTTTCAACAAGCCTTTTAAGCAGAGACCTTATCCCAGTCTGCATCTTTTTTGGAATTGCTTTTTAGGATTTTAAAAATATTTTTTAAAGATGTTTTTAAGATGTTTTATTTTTATGATATTTAAATATTTTTGTGTGTGTGTTTTCCTTATTTGCCACCCTGGGCTCCTTCTGGAAGGAAGGGTGGGATAGAAATTTAATAAATAATAATAACAACATTCTACCTGGTTACACTGTTTTTTAAATATTTTTATTTAATTTTTTGCTTCATCTAGTTTTATTTCTTGAGGAGCATTCACACAGAGAATGGATCCCTTATCCTTCCCATTTCATTACGTCCAACTAGCATAGCAGTAGCCAAAGCATCTGTCTTTATTTCTTATTTATCATTTATCCACACCATTGGCAGTGAATTCTAAAAAATATTTGTGCGCTGTATAAAAAACCGAATCACTGTGTTTTAACATATGCATTTAATTCCAATGAATGGTCCAAGTCTGATATTCTGCAGTGCACTTTAGTAAGTTTCCAAAATTATACACCTAATCAATTCTAGTTTTTCAGTTTGATATCTTTTCCACTTCTATTTAATCATTCCAGAGGGAACATATCTAGAATTTCAAAATATAGATATACAGTTCATATATGAAGATATGATTATTATCTGTATCCTAATAAAGACTTAATATCCTGATAAGTTTTCTCAAGGCTTCAAAACATTATGCACTTCTTAACCTCAGTGAAACAAGGAATTCCAGGGCCACAATAGATTGTTTTCTGTTAATAACTGCTGAATTTTTTTAACAAGGTATTACTTCTACCCAATAAATAAGAACTTTCTAAAGCTTGTTTGGAATTGTATTACATAACTGTACATTTAAAAGAAGTTCAACAAGGAAAGTTTATTATGTCTTACCATATCCTGACATTGCGACTCCATTACCACCATTCATTATATTCTTGTTTTCTTCTGCCAGTGCTCTAACATACCTTTTACTTAAGTCAAGTATTTGTTCACGCAACTCAGCACTGCTCTGTTGCCTTGGATGCTGAAAGGTGTAGCGCAGTAACATTATGCCCCAGATAAAACCAAATATCAGCAACAATAAACTCAATTTCTGGGACACATTTTTTCTTGAAAATGCAAAAAACATTTCTGAGCAGGACAAAAATGTCAACATAAGGAACTAAGGCTGAAGTCACAGTATTTTCATGGCAGTTTAAACATCTTCACAACAGTTACTCTTCTAGAGAGATCATTTTGTAAACTTTTTTTCCAGTGGACATGCTTGATTCCTGAAATATTATTTTAAAAAGTGTTATCAGTCTTAGGTCTTCATAAAATACAAAATCAGAACAATCTTTACTATATATTGTTTGTAGAATATTCTATATAATAAGAAAGCAGATGCAGCTTCATTATGGCAAACTTCTAAATTCACAATTTATCCAACATTCATCAGATATATGTAAATTAACAAAGCCTAGGACTTCTCTCCTTTAGCCCTGTGTCTGTAATATGGGAATAATTGTGCTGGCCTACCTTACACTACTCTTGTACAGATTTAGATCATGTATATGAAGCACTAAGAGCACATCATAAAACACTAACAGCAATCCTGTTTACGTCTATTCAGAAGTAAGCGCCACTGAATCCTATACATCAGGGGTGGGAAATCTGTGGTCATGAAGATGTTGCTGGACTACAGCTTCCATCATCCTTGACTATTGGTCTTGGGGCTGATGGAAAATTGATTCCAGAAACATCTGGAGGGCCGAAGATTCCCCCCACTACTATGCATACTTCCCTAGAAGTGTGCCCTGTTAAAAACAATGGAACTTATTTCTGAGTAGGCATGTACAGAATTACACTGTCATTCCTAGGCAAGCCTTAGGCTACAACAATATTAGAATCTGGAGAGTAAGCCCATTGGACAAAGAGACATCTTCCAAATAAACACGTATAGGATTGTGGTACTGTAGGTCTTATTATGATTGCCAAGCAATTCAATATGTTTTATTTAATAATTTGCCTTATCAAATTAATCCATTATTTAATTAAAATTCAATAAAAATAGCATAATATCAAAAGCACAATATAGATGCTTTTTTTGAGCTAAACTGTGAATTACCTTTATTTGTTTTAACAAAACAACCACTGTAACTGAAGTAGCCCTGATCTGACTGCAAGTCAAAATGTGTATCCATGCTAAAGTCAGTGTCAGTATAATTTAACTTACATTAGTTAGTCTGAAGCATTCTTTAGTTATCAGAGCAAATAGCACAATCTTTTGCTCAACTGGCAGCCATATAGGAAAAAGGGAATCTTCTGGGGGGGGGGGAAATCAAGGGTGAGAAAGTGAAAGTTAATTAAACCCACTAAGAAATTATATATAAGAGAGGAAATATTATAGAAGATAAATTCATAAAACTTCATAGTTATACCAAAAGGCCACAAAATACTTCAAGTTAAAATGTGATTAAACATTTACAATACAATAAATGACCAACCCCACCCCGAATCAGTATTTGGGCTTTCACTTGTAGTTCACATATATGCCTGTAAAAAAACAAATAAACCCAAACATAATCCAAATCCTGCTTTAACCTCCATTTCTAATATGAAACAATTATTCCATAATACCCTTTATTTTTCTTTTGAGCTTTGTTTATAACACAATAAAGCATTTTTATTGGGCCAAATTCTATAGGAGAAATGTAAGGTTCAAAGTTATACAAAGCTCTTCTTCAGGCACACTGACCATTTTGGCTTCAAATTAAACATTATGCTGAAATGGAGGAAGGCATTTCCAAACAGTTATGATTTATGAACTGGAGAAATAATTATTTTTACTCAGAAACTCTCTACCCATCCATAGACACAACCTATTTCAAGCTACCTGATCTATGCTAAGCAAATACATGTAGATGAAAAGACAGATAGGCTACACTAGTCAATTCATTTGTCATATCCAAGATACTCTCTCAAAAACATTATTTCATCAGCCTAGTAACATTTATGCAGCAGCATTCCAAGAATTCTGTGTAACCCATCAGCTTGTGCATTGTTACATTTGGAGAAAGATATCTTGTACTTCTAATATTGCCATTCTATACGTGTCCACTTAGAAATAAGCACATTTGAGTTCAAGTGGCCTTACTGCTACCTAGACATAGTTTTGCACTATTAACCTCGGGCAAATTATTGAGCATACGATTAAAATGATCATGAAAGGAAAGCAAAATAAAACATGATCCAGAAAGGATAAATCTGCCAGCACCAGGGAGACTTTTTAGAAAAGAATGTCGTTCTGTTTACAATCTCAAATAGTAAGATGCAAAAGAAGTAAATGGAGGGGGCGGATTTCTGAACACACATGAGGATTTAAAGATTCAGGTAGGAGAGCAGTAATAACCTATTTTACGAAGGAAAATTACCATACATGAAAAGAAACATGGGGTTTGCCTGGAACATGTAAGCTAACAAAAGAAACACATCAAATCATACCTTGGAAGCACAGCTGGCTGAAATTGCATAATTCCAAAAGAGCCATTCACTGTACATCAGCATTTTTTGATCGCCAAACGCCCTAAACCATAGCCAAGCTCGTCCACCCCTCCGGCCCTCAATTTCCTTCTCACCCTCTCTGCCTTATACCTAGATCACACTCTCCAATCCTAAACGGGGTTACCACGCAATCCCGTAAGCCTACCGGAACTTTCAGCACGCACAACAAGCTCCCCAGTTTAGTTCCGCCCATTCCGTGCCAGCATCCTCTTTATTGCGTTGTACATAGAGGATGGACCGTGCGATCCAGTCACATGCAGACTTCACTTCCGGCTGCTGGTGGAAAAGGGGGAACACCAAATGCAAGAGGCACCTTTGGATATAGCGCTTAAACTTAATAACACGTGATAATGTATTATGTATGTCTGATCTTACGTTTCATCAGTAAAAAAAATACTCGTTGCTGCTCAAAAGTTTGCATTTCTGCTTACAACCCATTCCTGGTTTTAAATCCCTGATGATTGTAATGTTTTGATACATACTAATAAATATTAATTTACTTTAATAAATATATTACATTAATAGTGATTATATATTAGATCATACTTATTTGACACTAGAAGACTCACATGTTGTGTCCTAGTATCTGATTATTATGGCTTATTGTCTACCACATTTTATTATGAGTTCTGTATCATATATTGCTGTGTTGTGCTGCAACTCAGGACAAAGTTTTTATTGTTAATTAGACTTGTTAGTCATTTGTTACCCAAATGTCTTGAAGTTACTTACAACACATTTAAAAACATAAACATACATATATTATACCATTTTTAAAAAATCTTATCCTATGTATTTTAGTTCTGTTGAGTTCAGTGTGAGTCTTTAACTTACATCAACCACCCTCTTTTGTGAACATGTTAGGTCATGATAGGCACACAGAAAGTGGAATATGAAAGACTTTAGGATTCCAACAGGCCAGAATCCAAAGATCTACAGCACAATCCAATGTGTGACTATTCAGAAACAAGTCCTGCTGTCTACAACTGGATTTACTCCCAAGTAAGTATGCATAGGATTTTAGCCTTACTTTAGGTTTGCCCAAGGGCTTGGGCACACCCAGTGGGATTTAAAATTTTATTTTGCCTTTGAAGAATGATCACAATAACATACCAAAAACTGCTTTTGAGACTCTCCTCAGTCACAAAATTAATTTTCAATGTGGCATTGGGGAGCCACTATTTTACAAACACAAATCCAGTGTTCCCTTGTACAAGCATAACAAATTAGATTTTTTGGCTCCGGTGTATTGCTACCACTATTGCCTCACATAGGAGGGATCAATCAGCTGGGCTTCAGAAGTTATGCTTGTCTGACCATCTTGTGCTAAAAGCAAAGGTATCCATGTTGGCCAGTAAGACAAAGTCCAAAATCCATAGTTGGATAATACATTTATTATTCCCTCCTTTCTTTCAGAAGGTGTCTTTTAAAAACTGAACTTTTTAGACAGGTCTTTTAATATGATTTGTTTTTTTCCCTAGTCAATACAGTATTATTGATGCTTTTATTATTGTTGTTTTTCATGATTTTTATTTATTTTAAAATTTTATGCCTTGGTACTAGCCAGCAGCTGGTATAGCACAGTGGGGAGGAGAGCCTGGCTTGGAGTCTAGAGTCTGTGAAATCCCTGCTCATGTCTCCTGGGTGTCAAGGGCCAGCTAAAGATCACTCCCACAGTGAGTGGCTCAGGGATTATGTGCCCTGCCACCTGTGCAGCTGTGGGCAAGCAGCATAGTCCCAAGGAGCCCAGTTGCCCCCCGGCTGGCAGTTGCGGACAAGGAAGGGGCTGGCTTGTGCAGCTGTGGCAAGCTGAGCAGGCCCTAGCCAGCTGGGGAGGACGAGCCTCAGAGGGAGGCTATGGTAAACCCTTTCTGAATACCACTTACCATGAAATTCCTATTCATAGAGTAGCCATAAGTCGGGATCGACTTGAAGGCAGTCCATTTCCATGTTGTAAGACGCCTTGATGTACTCTATGAAAAGTGTGACCTATAAATACTTTAATAAATAAATAATAGACCAACTAAAATGAGTTGCAACGGAAGGGAAATTACCAGAGCCCCAGCACAGCCTATTAATCTTTTTTTGGATATATTCATAGGGTTTCTATGGTAAGAGGTTTTCAGAGGAGGTTCACCATTGCCTTCCTGTAAGCCTACAGCAGCTGGTATTTCCAGCTGGTCTCCCAAGTACTAACCAGGCCTGACACTGCTTAGGTTCGCGAGATCAGACGAGTTCAGGGTAGCATGGCTGTAGATGGCACAATCTCTAATTTGCCCAATATGTACCTCAGTCACATTCTCTTGCTCACTCCTAAACAAACACAAATGACTTTTAAAAAAGTCTCTCGCAGGTATGAAGAGCAACTGATGTCTTGGCAGAGCCCACATCTCCTATACCTGAACTGTTAGTTGCAAATTAAAGTGAGAAGCTGAGAGCTATTATGGCTAAAATGACATTATGATGAAAGAGAATGTTTTGCACAGCAGAATCGGAGGTAGAATTCCCCAAATTATTCATCAGTTAACCAAAGGTATTCACTAATAGGTAAAAAACCTTGCAGTTTAAGAACATACCTATAGCCCATAGATAATTCTCTCAAACTTTAAAAAGCAGGGGAATTGGGCAGCTATAGTGAATGCACAAGGGGAGCAGGAGACCTGACCTCCTCTCTGAGATATTGGACCGCCCTACAAATTTGTCAAAATGCAAACACAATTTGGGTTGGTCTTTCACAGTCCAATCCACTTCCTGCCATCTCCAAAGATGAATTATATTTTGTATGCTTGTTGGTGTTCTTCTTTGCTTCTTTCCTGTGTTACTAATGTTTCTAGAGAGAATCTAACCTAGAAAATTTTATTTCTCTCATTCATCCTAGAAATCTGTGTCAAATTTATTTTTATTAATTTCAAAGCCTTTTTATTGGTCAATGCCATATGATGGTGAAGACAGCCTTTTGTTTTTCAAATTGGAGGTTATGTTCTATTTCTATTTTGGGTGCATTAACAGTTGAATAGGAATCACGGAATTGCAGGGATGGTGTCAGGAAGGCTAAAGCTGAGAATGAGCTGAGGTTAGTGAGGGATGCTAAAAGCAACAAAAAAGCTTTCTTCTTCAGGTACATCCATAGAAAAAGACAGAGAAAAGAAATAGTGGCACAGCTACTCAATGACGATGGCAAAATTATAACAGATGAGAAAGAAAAGGGAGAAGTGCTCAGTTCCTACTTTGGCTCAGTCTTCTCCCAAAAAAGGGTCTATGACCCTCCCGGGAAACATGAAGTGGAAGGAGCAGGATTGGAGCTTGAGATTGATCGACAAACAGTCAAGGAATACCTAATCACTTTGAATGAGTTCAAATCGGCAGGGCCCGTATTGAAGGAACTGGCTGAAGAACTCTCAGAAACGCTGTCTATTATCTTCGCGAAATCATGGAGAACTGGTGAAGTGCCGGATGACTGGAGGAGAGCTAATGTTGTCCCTATCTTCAAAAAGGGCAAAAAGGAGGAATCGGGGAACTACAGACCAGTCAGCCTAACATCAGTCCCTGGAAAAATTCTGGAGCAGATTATAAAGCAGTCAATCTGTAAGCACCTTGAAAACAATACAGTGATTACTAGGAGCCAACAGGGATTTATGAAGAACAGATCCTGCCAAACTAATCTTATCTCATTTTTTGATCAGGTAACCTCCCTCGTAGACTGTGGGAATGCTGTGGACAAAATATATCTTGACTTCAGCAAAGCTTTTGACAAAGTGCCCCATGATATTCTGATTAGCAAGCTAGCAAAATGTGGACTGGATGGAACAACTATCAGGTGGATCCACAGTTGGCTCCTGAATCATACTTAAAGAGTGCTTATCAATGGTTCCTTCTCAAACTGGGCAGAAGTAACGAGTGGGTTGCCACAAGGCTCGGTCCTGAGCCCAGGGCTCTTCAACATTTTTATTAACGACTTGGATAAGGTGGTACAGAGCATGCTTATCAAATTTGCAGATGATACAAAATTGGGGGGCACAGCTAATACTGTGGAACACAGAAACAAAATTCAAAGGGACCTTGATAGGCTGGAGCATTGAGCTGAAAACAACAAAATGAAATTCAACAGGGATAAATGCAAAGTTCTACACTTAGGAAAAAGAAACCAAATGCACAGTTATAAGATGGGGGATACTTGGCTCAGCAATACGACTGTGAGAAGGATCTTGGAATTGTCGTTGATTACAAGCTGAATATGAGCCAACAGTGTTATGTGGCTGCAAAAAAGGCAAATGCTATATTAGGCTGCATTAACAGAAGTATAGTTTCCAAATAATGTGAAGTATTAGTTCCTCTCTATTCAGCACTGGTTAGGCCTCATCTTGAATACTGCGTCCAGTTCTGGTCTCCTCACTTCAAGAAGGATGCAGACAAACGAACAGGTTCAGAGGAGGGCAACAAGGATGATCAGGGGACTGGAAACCAAGCCCTATGAGGAGAGACTGAAAGAACTGGTCATGTTTAGCCTGGAGAAGAGAAGACTGAGGGGAGATATGATAGCACTCTTCAAATACATGAAAGGTTGTCACACAGAGGAGGGCCGGGATCTCTTCTGGATCGTCCCAGAGTGCAGGACATGGAATAATGGGCTCAAGTTTCAGGAAGCCAGATTTCGACTGGACATCAGAAAAAACTTCCTAACGGTTAGAGCCATACAACAATGGAACCAATTCCAGAGCTTGGAAAAGTTACTTTTTTGAAATCCTGTGGCCTGGCTGGCTGGGGCTGATGGGAATTGTAGTTCAAAAAAGTAACTTTTCTAAGCTCTGCCAATTACCTAGAGTGGTAGTGGGCTCTACAACACTGGAGACCTTCAAGAGGCAGGTGGAGGGCCACCTGTCGGGGATGCTTTGATTTGGATTCCTGCATTGAGCAGGGGATTGGATCTATAGGCCCCTTCCAATTCTACTATTCTATGATTCTATGAATCTGAAACTGCAGTTTGCTGTAAAATCAGATTGATTACAGTATGTTGCTACTTCAGCAATGACTCTAGCTGTTGGAAAAAAGAGAATGCATGTTTTCAGCCTGCTATCCAATTCATTTAAGGCAAGGTGAGCACAGTCAATTAAAAACATAGAGCACACCTAGAATTTTGCTAGAATATATTTCACCTCCCACTGTTTTGTCTTGTGCAAATTGAGACACTCCTCATGTCCACTGCAGACTATTAAGCAGAGTAGTCAGTGCCATTATTCCACAATTATTTTTGGAGTTTTTTTAGTGTAAATTTTGTGTTTTGTAAATAGTGTTGCTGTACTTCACATATTCACAGAAAGAGAAACAAAATAAAATGATTTCCTATAGGAAACTTCACTAAAATTGCAAAGTAAATCAGACATATTTAAAGTGACCCATCTGAACTACATCAACTGTCTTAATAATGTTGCTTCCTCCCTGCTAAAACACGATGAGCACAGCACATGTCTTCTTTCTATTATTTGGGCTGATTGCAGGTGTTGCCACCACTCACCATATGCTCAGAGGCACGTTACCAAATTCTTCCAAGCTACACAGGAATTAATTTATTAAATTAATTAAAAATCAGCCAGGTATTTTTTTAACTTTTAAACTGCAGAAGATGAAGGTCAGAGTATGGGGCAAGGTCAGTATTAGGATTACAGGGACTCTGTGAACATGGCTGAGTTTTTATGAATTTCAACAGATTATGAGACCTCTGAGAGAAAAAAGTCCAAAAGGGCTCTGGGTTTTTTTCCTCCCTTTTTAGACTTTGAACTCTCTATTCTCTCTGACTGTTTTGTGTATCGCCATGAAAATGTAGAGGGTTGTTAAGCAAGCATTTCTAAGTTCAGGACTATAAGTTTTGTAAGGTTTTGTTTTGAAATGAGCTAATGGGAGCATGGCATGGGGAGTATTTTCAATTTAACATTGCGGAATGTTAAAAAATCCACACTGGTTATAGTATACAGCCACTCTTGTGGCTGTATAATAAACAAGGAATGGACGGAAGGATTGCTGGCTACAATGTTGACTGGGATCCTATACAATATACATGGGCGTAAGCCCCACTGAAACCTGCCCCATTAACTTCCAACTACTGTAAGGGCAGAATATGGAGAAACCGATTGGTTCCCAACCAGAAAGGGTGTGAGACAGGGGTGTACTTTATCACCTTATTTGTTTAATCTGTATGCAGAACATATCATAGGGAAAGCGAGATTAGACCAAGATGAAGGAGATGTGAAAATTGGAGGGAGAAAAATCAATAATTTAAGATATGCAGACGATAGCACATTTAACTAGCAGAAACCAGTAATGATCTGAAATGAATGCTGATGAAAGTTAAAGAGGAAAACACAAAAGCAGCACAAAAGTAATGACAACAGAAGATTTGTGTAACTTTAAAGTTGACAATGAGGACAATGAACTTGTCAAGAATTATCAATACCTTGGCACAGTCCTTAACCAAAATGGAGACAATAGTCAAGAAATCAGAAGGCTAGGACTGGAGAGGGCAGCTATGAGAGAACTAGAAAAGGTCCTCAAAATAAAGTGAAGATCATACAGATAGGGTTGCCAGGCTCAGGGCCTGAGACTGATCCTGTATCTTTAGGAGAAAAGAAATTCAGCCAAGTGCAGGTGTTCTTGTAACAGTGTAATGGGAAAAACCACAAAGTGGAATTCTCCCTTCCTCCCGCAGAACTTTTAAAGATACAGAAGACCTCTTGGTTGCCAGACCATACAGACCATGGTATTTCTGATCTCTGTATGGATGTGAAAGCTGAACAGTGAAAAAAGCGGGTAAGAGAAAAATCAATTAATTTGAAATGTGGTGTTGGAGGAGAGCTTTGTGCATACCCATGAACTGCAAAAAAGACAAATAATTAGGTCATAGAACAAATTAAATCAGAACTATAATTAGAAGCTAAAATGATGAAGCTGAGGTTATCATACTATGGACACATGAGAAGACATGATTCCCTAGAAAAGACAATAATGCTGGGAAAAACAGAATGGAGTAGAAAAAGAGGAAGGCCATAAAAGAGATGAATTGATTACATAAAGGAAGCCACAGACCGGAACTTACAAGATCTGAACAGAGTGGTTTATAACAGATGCTGTTGGAGGTCGCTGATTCATAGGGTCGCCATAAATCGTAATCGGCTTGAAGGTATATAACAATACATGCAATACGGTCGCGCTGTTCGTCGAAATTCTAGAATACAGCCTTTATTACAATTTACAATAAGTCCCTCAAGGGAAGGCAACAGGCCAAAGTGACATTATAGGTTTATATCCCACCACAGATCAGTCTGGAACCCTGCACAAAGAAAAAAACAAAACAACTACGTCTTGGCTTAAAGCATAGCAACCAGCACAACGCATGCCTACCAAACACCCGAAACAGACAGCTCACACAGGTGAGATTACTTTACGCTTGCGCCTCGCATACTATCTACTGCTTTACTCCTTGCGGTGGCAGCGCCTCCATTGTGGCATAAGGGGGCGGGGTGTCTGATAACTCCGCCCACTCGCCCAGTGTCGGGCGCAGACCTTACTGAGCGAGGCGCCATTTTACGCTGCTGCCGCCGCTGCCACCAAGACTGGAGGGGAACTCGTTGACTGGAGGCAATACTAGGAGAAGGTCGGGGCTCACCGCTCCTTACTCGGATTCCCACTCGTTTAATCCGCCTACCGCGTTAGAAACGCGCCGACATGAGCGACGTCGAGGAGAACAACTTCGAGGGAAGGGTGAGTAGCGAGCCGTTCTATCCAGGCTGAGGTGTCGGAGGCCTGGCCTGGTCCTGAGGGCATAAACTAGGTGAAGAGAGAAAATAAGTCTCCTAGCCGGGCGCTGAGCTGGGCGGAGTCACCCAGAGAGCGTCGTTGTTTCTCGCCAAAATGGTTCCTTGCCTGAGGTGCGGCCGTGCCGATTCCTGTAGGGGCCATTCTCTCGGTTTCTATTCCGGGCTTTGGCCTTCCCGTCCTCAGTTTCTTTACCAGGATCTTAGTTTTAAAAGCCGTGATCCTGGAGTTCTGTTGTTAATTATCTCCCCGTAGCCCCTTATCGGGCTTTGTTTTTTTTACTTCGCAGTCTCTCACGTTGCCCAGTTCGTAGCGTCTTCCCAGTTTGTAATTCTGACCTCGGCTGGAATCAGTTGTCCTCATGAGTACAAACATATTCTATTTTTTAAAAAACAAAAAACTTTTTTCCCAGTTCCTGCCCCCCAAATACTCTGATCGAAGTCAGAATATGTGTTTGTTGGTTAGTTCGCATAGATCAGAAAATCGGGCGGGCGAGTAACGAAACGCTCTTTTTATGTAAGAGAGGCTGTTGTCCTTCTTGGCTCTGCAATCTCCAGAAATGGAGGAAGTATTCCCAGTCCCGTAATCTTCAATCTCTTCAAACCGAGGACCCACGTTTTGCGCCCACACGTGCAGTTGGACACCCATTTCTTAATTTTTCACCATGTATTTTTACAGCGGTTGTGTTGCTGTGGTGACCCGCCTTAGCTTGGGGTGTGACCCACTAGTGGGTCCTTGCCCACCAGTTGAAGTTCAGTACCATAGATAACTTCCCTGTAGATCCAGAACAATGTTTAATTAACCACGAGAAGCCAGAATCAAATTTTGTGTGTATGATGGCAGCAGACATTTTTCTCTATTGATCTTTGTTAGTAACAGTGAAATTCACTATTTGGACCAAGTCCAATCCATAGCCCATGACTGTGCCTCATGTGCATTGTTTTGTCCTTTTCTTAATTCTTGTTATTATTGTGTATGTTGCAGGGAATCAACCTTTCCAAATGCCCCCTTCCAAATTTTTCTAAAGGAGAGGTATGACTCTTCTCTCAGATGAAGTGGAGGCCTTAATGTTTTTCTGTATGGGAAAATGAATTATGTTAGCTTTGTTTATCAGGCCTTTTTGTGCTGCTGTTGAACTATCTCTATAAAGCAGCTTAAGAGAACCTTTTTCTTCCTCCTGCCTGAAAATATGAAGAAGTATGAGGAAATGTATTACTTCTGAAATATTTGTTTTTGACATAGCTTGCAACTTGCAATTTTTCCTACAAATCCGAACAGTAATAATAAGGAGGCTTGAGTGTGGTAAGCAGAACAGCTCTAGTCATTCTTGAGTGGAATGGATCTCTTTGACCCTTAACAAATAGGGTTCAGTCTAGGCTGGTTGTGGAACTGAAATAGCATTAGTTGCCTTGGATAATCTGCATGTGGAGGTGAGCAGGAGGAAAATAGTTTGGGTGGACCTCTCAGCAGCTTTTAGCACTGTAGGGCATTCCATTCTCTTAGGCCAGTTTGAACATCTAGTCAGAATGTTCTCATATTGTTTTTAAATCTGGCCACAAACAGCATGAGGTTATTGGGGAAACTAGCTCAATTCCATTGGAGCAGGGCCTACTATATCAATAATACTGATCACACCCATCTCTTTCTTTATGTAAGTATCTGGGAGCAACTGTCTCAATGCTGAACTGATGTCTGATAGCTTAGTAACTAAGTTGAAACAAACTGACATTGAAGTCAAACAAGACAGAAGTGGTGGTAGTGGGTAATCCAAAATCTTAGTATGGGGGAATTAGTTTAGTGAACAAGATGCCAATATGCTTCACTGCTAACTTTTTACAGAACTATACTGCTCTATACTTAACACACACATACTCTTCTATTTTCTTTGAGTGGGAGATCTGTGCTGCAGTTGCTGCCTGTGAACATCGATGCCCAGTTCAAAGTGTCTGTGCTTGCCTTAAAAACCCTTCATAGTCTAGGACTCTCTATCCTAAAAATTACTTACATTGATATGTATCCTAATTCCAGTTGCAGTTCTTAGATCAAGATATGCTGTGCATTCTCTTTTTATGTGAAATGACTAATCAGCAGGTAGTAGCAGAGCTTTTACTATAATTGCCCTGGAACTCTGAAACCTGAGTGAGGTTAGTAACTTTATGACCCTGGTGGTATTGTGGAGGGGTTGAAAACGTACCTATTTCATGTGGCATTTTATGGTTAGAATGAATATTACAGCCATGAGATGTAGATTTCATTGGTACATTTTTGGTAGGGTGTAGATCTTGTGCAGTTTTTTAAACTGAATTCTGCTTTAATTTTTTGTATAAATGCCTGCTAAGTTTGGGGAAAGTAGTATACAAATGTTGTAATATATAAATTGAACCCCAGTCCTAAATTTATTATGCAGAAATGCCTTTTAACATCAATGAAGTAAATTTTGGGGGGGTCAAAAAATTAATTATGGATATAGGTAAATAGCATCTTTATCTTGTGACGGTGGGTGTGCGTTAAATATAGAGTAATATAGTTCTGTAGAAAGTTCTAGGCAGTGTATCTGTGTCCAACCAGTACACTAAACTTAAAATAGATGTGTACTATTCAAAGCTGAGAAATAGACTGTTACATCAAAAGTGGTGTTAAGGAATGTTTTGTTGCCTTTTAGGACATGTTGACTGCATCTCTCTGGCTTTTAATGCTTTGGGACTCGAGCTAAGTTGTGGTAGTGGGTTTGTTGATACAACGTTTGGTGCTTGAAAGAAAAAAATAAATAGCTTGTCAAAAAGCCCACAGAATGTTAGTCCACCTTACAACCTATAAAAAAGAAAAGTTTAACTTGCTTACAGCTTCCTGGTTTCCTGGAGGCAGTTCTTTCTATATGTGTATTACAATTGGTGCTGAGCTATGGGCAATTTCATTTATTGAATGCTCAGCTTACTCTGTACTGGAGCATGCTGTCTCTTACATTAGTATTTTCCATAAGAAAAGGCAGGCGAGAGAGGACAGCTGATTTGCTTGAAGTGAGGCCAATAAGCACTCAGATGTCCGAGTGTCAATCAACCCAGCTATCCCCCAGCCTTGGGGCTGAGGGAGAGACAGGGGTCACTGTGCAACAGTTGGGATGAACCCCTCTGCCTTCTGCAGCTTCAAAGTATAGAAGAAGACTAATTGCTCCTCACACATGCCAGGGGGCAGCAGCAAGTGAGATGACCAGAAATGTTGAGGTCTACCTATAGAGCTTACTGTTTTATAAATATATTTTAAAAACTTCTGCCTCGGTTTCTTTTTCCAAATGTGATCATCTCAATCTGTACTAAGTTCTATGTGTAGTGAAACATTTGTATTAACTGAATACATTTGAGAAAGATAATGCTTTAAAGATGGACTAGTTTTTTCTGAGACGACAAAAAGCCAACCTTGCAATTTTGTAAAGGCTTTAATCCTATAAATTCAAATTTGCAGCTCAACTACCAACCCTACTGCTGTTTCCAGTAAATGGCAACTTGGGAGGTTTGGTAAAGAGAGGTTCAAAGTTCATTGCATATCTTCTTGAGTCTAAATAGTTGCTTAAAGTATTGAAAAATTGCAGTTTGATGCCTGGGGATTCAAGAAAATGATGGTAGTTTTATGGATGGGCCATACCTAAATAAATAACATTGATACACGCATCTAATACAAAAATGGATTTCTGTGGGGCTGTATCTTGGATCTGTATTATAGTTGCTCAGATTTATCATTGCATTCAAAAACATTACCATATAATTTCTGAACCCTTTTTATTTTCCGTAGCTTAGTCTTAGAACATCAGCCTTGCATGCAGAAGGTCCAAGGTTCAATCTCCAGTATGTCCAGGTAGGCTAGGGAGAGAACCCTTCCTGAAACCATGGAGAACCGCTTCCAGTCAATGTAGAGAATACTGAACTAGATGAACCAATGGGTCTTGCTGTATGCAGTAGAGCATCTGGTTTGCATGCAGAAGGCCCCAGGTTCAATCCCTGGCATCTCCAGGTAGGACTAGAAAGGTACCTAGTCTGAAATCCTGGAGATCTGCCAGTCAGCGTAGACAATACTGAGCTGGATGGACCAATGGTCTGACCCACTACAGTAGGGCCACACTCATTCTGCAGGTTAGGTTCCAGACCCTCGCCAAAAAGTGAAAACCGCTGAAAATCGGATCAGCTGTAGCACGGGGGTCTGGAGCCTAACCCTCTGATCACCCCGGAGGAGGAGGAGATCAGCTGTAGCAGGATCTGGTGGGATCAGCTGGAGCGCTGGAGTCTGATTGCCCCTGAGGAGGAGAAGATCAGCTGGAGCGCACTACAGCTGATCTTCCCCTCCTCCTGCGAGATCAGCTGGAGTGTAGGGAGCTCCAGCCCCCACTCCAGCTGATCGCTCTGCTGGTGCCATATTAGCGGAACGCGGAGGAGTGGGGCCCTGCTGTATAAGGCAGCTTCACCCTAGATCACATTCTAGGGCCCTGGAGGGCTATTATTACCCTAATTCTAGATGTTTAGGACTTACATCTGTTTATTTAATGAAGGGAACACCCTCTTTTATTATTGCTTCACATTTCAAGTCTAAGCATGAATACTGAGAAGAGGTTCTAGGGCTAAGGTCTGAGATCTTGATGGAGTTTCTTTAATTCTTTATGGGGAATACTTTCCTAACCTGCAGTGAGATTTAACATGTCAATACTTTTAATATAACTATGGAAAATGAATACAAGTGTTAGCGACGTTACCTAGGTGCTACTTCCAGTTGTACCTTTTCATAATTGTGTTCTGAATATGCATTTAGAAAAGGCCTCAAAATGTGTTTCATGTTGGAATGTTCATGTAAAGCAGGGTTGGGGAAACTTGGGCCTGGGGGCCAAATGTAGCTTCCAGTCCTTGCTGTCTGGTCCCTGGGACTCACCAAACCACAGTTCTCATCAGCCCTGTGTCTCACTGTCCTTGAGGGTCTTTGCCTAGCTACAATTTGTCCTTCAACTCTGATAAAGCCTTTTGTTAGCCTTGATGGAGGATAGAGAGGGGTATATGAGAGTCGGTGTAGAAACTAGCCTATTGTACAAAGGTAAATTTCACATTCATTGCTCTACCCACTTTTGCTTCTGGCCCTATCACTGGTAGGTGGGCCCTGGGAGGTTTCCCACAAGGGAATGCAGACCTTGGGTTGAAAAGGCTTCCCCAGAAAACCTGTGACCTTCTAGGTGTACCCCAACAGTTCCCATCTTCCTGACCATTGACTATGCTTGCTGGGATTGATGGGAGTTGGTATCCAGCAGCATCTGGAAGGTCAGGAGTTCGTCATCCCTGATATAAAGTGATAGGCCTACTCTTTCATGCATAAGCATTCTCAAATTAATGAAATGTGCAGCTGTTGACTAGCCACTTTACAACATAAGTAGGACAGAACATTGGACATAGCCCTGAAAAAAATAGGCATACTTCTCAGAACATATGTTTCTAGAGACAAATGAGATCCTGCTATTAAAGTAGTACAAGTTAAAAGTTCCTTCAGGGTGCACAGGACTAGTTTATGGTTTTTGGATTGTGGTAATTATTTTTATATATTTTTGATGTGGCCAAAACAAATTATATGAATTTGAATCTTGTGTAAGCCTTCCTGTGTGCTCTTCTAAAAATGTTATAAATGTTATAAAATGGACTATTAGAGCAAAATTGTTTAATCTCGTGCATAGTTACTATATTAATAAGTGAAAACATTATTTAAAAGGTAAGAGGTGTATGTATTTGTTAACTAGGGGTCAGAGCAGATATAATGCTAGCTTTACAGTTAATTAGGCTGCAGGATCATACATTCTATTTTTCCCTCTTCCATGAATTCCCCCAATCTTCTTTTCTATAGGTCTGATTAATTTGTAGTTAATACCAACTTAGGAGTGCTCTGAATTCTTGGGAACTCTTTGAAAATACTTTCTGTGCAGATAAGATTGCCTATGAACCAGATCATTTCCCTTCTTCACTTAGTGTTCCCTGAGCAAACTAGTTTTATTTGGAGTTGATTCTGTCTTAGGGTACAGTCCAACTCACCTTTCTGCTGGGTGGAGTTGGAAGCTGCCGAGCGCTGACTGCACTGGGAGGCTCCTGGCTCTGCCACAGCAGAGATGTGGCTCCACTAGGAGCCTGCTGATGCAGCTGGAGGTCAGCCAGGAAGATGGAGGGATCTTCCCTGTATTCAGAGCCCTCTCCCAGGTCCCGATCCCCCTTCAAACTCCATTGGCCAAAAGGCCAGTGCGGTTAAACAAAAGAAGAGAGAGAGAGGTATATTTCACATAATGGTAACATTGAAGCATTGTTCTTGCTTTTGAGCCCTTGCTCCTGGTGGCTTCCTCAGAGTTACATACATACATAACCAGAGGCCCACATTTCTGCCCTCACCACGTCTTGGCAAGCAGAAATGTGAGCCTCTGATTATTAAGTAGGTTCACTGTCCCATTGCTGCCTATGGGAAGTGCTTACTCCCCAGGAGGCTTGTTTGATGTAGCCGACAGAGCCCATGTTCCGCTGGGCTGACAGTTCCCAAGTGGGAGGAGGATCCCATGGAGCTTTCCGTCA